>NC_056734.1:237313428-237449800 GCF_019279795.1 Protopterus annectens | reverse complement strand
CCCCAAAAAAAACACCCAAAACAATGGACTTTTTGGGGGTGGGTAGAAAACCCATGACCAAGATCTATATTGCACTACTGCGTGGAGAATGTTATAGGACACACCACGAGGATTACTAGGGAGCTTGCTCCCCAGAGGTGTATTTGACAAGAAATGACATCAGCAGGATTACCAAAGTAGAGCATTGTAAATGTCCTGCGAGTGAGTAGGCTATAATGCATTGCTACCTACAAAGACATTGAAACACACACAAAACATACATAACTGCCATGGTTGTAGATGGAACCCTACCATAGTTATAAATTACACTCCAGCAGTACACAGTTACCTGACGCGCTACAGAGATTACTGGGTTACAGTAATCCCAGAGGTGTATTTCTAGGTGGGTGACATCAGCAGCCTTGCCACAGTTGAGTATATGAATTGTAAGGTAATGTGCGTACTCTAAAAAACATTGTTCCCTTCTCAGGAAGGCAGACACACACACACACACACACACACACACACACACACACACACACACACACACACACACACACAGTTGGCAAGTCTGGGATTAGAACACCTGCCAAACTAGATTATCACACTACTGCATTACGCAGTTACAGGATGTGCTACACAGTTTACTGGATTACAGCACTCCCAGAGGTGTATTTCTAGGTGGATGACATCAGCGGCCTTGCCAATGTTGACTACATGAATTATAAGGAGTGTGCGTACTCTAAAAAGCATTGTTCCCTTCTCAGGCAGACAGACACACACACACACAGTTGGCAAGTCTGGGATTAGAGCACCTACTAAATTAGCTTATCACACTACAGCATTACACAGTTACAAGACGCGCTACAGAGATTACTGGAGTACAGCAGTCCCAGAGGTATATTTCTAGCTGGGTGACATCAGCAGGATTGCCAAAGTAGGGCCAATGAATCATAGTGAGTGTGACTAACCAAACATACGGCACTTTTTACACAGGCATAAGAACAGACACCAAAGAATCCACAACTCCCATGTGTGAGACTAAAACCCATACCAGTGTTCTACATCACACTACAGCATTACACTGTTATAGCATGTACCACAGAGATTGCTGGAGTGCTCTCTTCCCCAAAGGTGCACTCCCCAGTGATTGACATCAGCAGGAATGCCAGAGTAGGGCATTTGAATTGTATTAAGTGTGACCAACCTAATTTCCACAATTAGTCTGTATGCATTACTCGCTGTCCTGGCCGGACAACAATATTCTACCTTTGCAGGTCATGAACCCAGGACACTGTACATTATAGTGACAGTAACTAACCACTAAGCCATCACAACAGTACATGAGACTGAGGTTTCACCACAGTAATCCCAGTATAGGCTAATCAAAGTGAACATGTGAAAGGAATGTATATACAGTTGTCCATAAAAGACCTCCCCAAAGCCAGCTTCATGCTACACAAGGCAGAAGTGACAATGTTTGTGACACCCATGGAGACAGGAGCTGACAGTTCTACATATGAATCCTGTACTAAGGTACTGTATGAGCACACCCACTTGTGCATGGTTCCTGACATCCCACATGGAACCAAAATGCTTACCTCCCAAATAAGCAAGCCACTCTGGTGGTCTCCTGCCATTAAGAGTGTACAACAGAAGGTAGACACTGTTGAAGCAAAAAGGATACTCCAAGGATGCAAATAACTCCCTTACCAGACACAGAAAGATGTTGAGATCCCCCATGGAATCCTCCAAAGCTGGTTATATAGCTAAAATCACCACAGATTCCACAGACAACTACACACCATTCTATAGTTATGTCTTGAATCTAACAGGCAATGCTGAGATGTGCTCTGAGCTATGACAGTATGGCATTACATAGATTGCTCCCACGGATTGTGCCAATATCCTGGCAGATTGGTTTAGTGCCAGAGTCATCCCTTCTTACCCCCAAAAGGGCCCAGAGTAATCCCTTCTTACCCCCAAAAGGGCCAACAGCAATATGAACAGAGTTCCATTGGCCAGTAATCATGGCCACACAGGCAGAAACCACACTATCCACAGCTAAGAATACATCATCCATGGGACCAGACTGTCATGTGTAATCATAACCTTGCATCAGGCTTGGTGCCCACTGAGTGGTGCACAGCTGCAGTTATCCCACTCCACAAGGGGAGATCCACATTGGATCCCTGGAACTACTGTCACATTGGTGTGATGAGCCTGACCTGCATGGTCATGGAATGCATTATCAGGAAAGTTTGGGACACAGACATTGGGAACCCTCAAACACTGGACCCCACACAGATTGGACTCATGGAGGGCCAGTCATGCCTCTTGAAATGGATTGTCTGCTTTGACTCAGACTGCATAGTTGTTGGAGAGCGTAAGGCAGTCCACAATGCCTATGTGGACCTTGCCAAGCCCTTCAATACCATACACCAGTCTGGAAACGTAGATTAACACACTAATCCAGCCATACATCCCTATGCCACTCGATGGTTTGTGACATGGCTTACTGACAGAGCCCAAACTGTAGGTATAACTGTCTCCAAATCCATCCCCAGACAAGTGACAGGTGGAATACCTCAGGGTTCAGTCCTGGGACCACTGCTGTTTGAATTCTACATCTCTGTAGTACAGGCCAACAGTACAGGACTCTGGCTAACAAATGTAACAGATGACTGCAAAATGGGAGTCTTTATGAGCCTGACTGTACTGCATGATATGTTACTGATACCAGCCTGACATCATACAGGTGGGATGGGGTACTGTTAACATCTTGTGGCCTTGTTGTGTAAGGTCCTGGTTATGGGATCTGCAACAGTTGGTAGTGTATTGCAGGTCAGACATGTTTTGCTGTGGGTGGGATACCAATCCATGCATGACGTATGTTGTCTGTACCTGTCAACCCCATTCATGGTACATGTGGACATATATGTTTCTGCTATGTTCCCACCTTATGTACAGATGTATGTCCGTATATACCTATATAGATATAAATATCTGCTTACACATATGTGGATATATATATATATTCTATATCTATATCTATCTATATATCTCTCCCTCTCTCTCTCTCGCCCTCTCTTATATATATATATATATATATATATATATATATATATATATATATATTACTTATATACATGTGGATATATATATATATATATATATATATATATATATATATATATATATACATACACACACACATACATATACATACATATATATATATATATATATATATATATATATATATATATATATATATATATATATACACATACATACATACATTTGTAGCTGTGTAGACATTAAAATATTTTCACACACACATACATCTGCATGTTAGAATACATGCTCTGTACTGTTGAATGACTGGGCCCGGTGATATGTTTGTGAATAGAGGAAAGTTATACATATCAGAGGTGGCTTAGAGGTAAACTACTTTGGCTATGGTATGCATGGTCCTGGGCTCAAGCCTAGCTGAGGTTGTTTATTTTGTTGCTAGGCAAAACAAGGGCCGATGGATACAAAGTGATTAAGGCACTGTAAAGTGGTTGTAAGCATGTTGTCAGACATGGTATGTCTGTTGTGAGTCACATGTGAAGGCACAATTGGTGGTGCAAGTGTCCATTGGGGAACATGGTAGAGGTGCACTGTGTGCATGTACGTGCATATTGGAAAGATGTTCCGGGTCACATGCCCTCTGTAGCCCACTATCACTGCATAGTTACCATCAGTGGCCAATATGCAGTGTACTACCAACATATTGGCTGTTGCCTAGGCATGTGTATGCATATGACACATGGGTGAGTGTGTGCTCTGGGTAATAGTGGGGTTGCTAACTGTGATTGGCTGGCCTTGATGTCACATGTATGGGTATGGCTTTGCACCCCAGCCTCACAGCTAATGTACATCTGTTATCCCTGTATGGTTGACATTGTGATATAGAGTACTGCCAACATAAAATATATGCAGAACCCTCACCACATTGCCTACACTTACAACCACCACTACAGAGGATACAAGTCACACACACTCACACACCTGTCATATCTGGTATTTGAACCCCTACCTAACTAGTTTCTTACACTACAGCAGTACACAGTTATAGTATGCACCGCAGACATTACTGAAGTACTTCTTCCCCAAAGGTATGTCACAATGAATGACATCAGCAGGATTACCAAAGAAGGGCATTTCAAGTGTACTGCAAGTTGTACATGTCTTTTATCTGTGTGTACCTGCTGCTTACTGTCACAAAAACACATTTATACTTGCTAACAGCTGCCTTATTCAGTCCTAAATGATATTATCAACAACCCATGCAGGTGTTGAACTCTGGACCATGGTCACTGGACTTACCACTAAGCCATCTGAGTTGTGTACATGTTTTATGGTTTTTATAATCCACATTTTGCTACAGGTATTCCACAGTATTGAAAACAAATGGGAGAGTCACTTTGTGTACATATGTACAGTACCCTTGAATGTACTGTACCCTGTGAAACAACATAGAAAAGTCTACATATGTACAACTGTTATAAATAAATAAATACTAAATACATATATGCACTTATGGGATGTATACACACATACGTATATATGCATATCCACAGACGCAGCTATAGCCATATATATATAAACATGTCTGAACACCCTTTTTGACAAAGAAGGGTTCCAAAGGAATTGACGTGTACACAAAACAGAGGCAACTCTTGTATTATTAACATTTAAATCTTAATCAGTTCACCAGAGAATGGATGGTTGTTGTGTATGTGGAGTTTGGAGTGGGGAATGATGGTTAAGGAAATATACCCCGGGGACTGTGAAGTTTGGGTGGGGGAATGATGGGTATGGAAATACACCCCGGGGACCGCTTCTGTGTCACTACTCGACAGTGGCACAGGAAAATAACATACCCAACAATAGTCATTTTTGACTGTCTATTCTTTTCTATTCCTAACTGTGTAATAATTTGTAGACTCCACTCACAACAGATGACTACCATGGTGTGCAGCATGTTAAAAGACATAACACATGTGTATGCCTGGCTACAGGGTAGTCACACACAAACACACACACTCTTGCCAGTATTGTGCTTACAAGTCATGCCTATGTAAAAGTAACTAGTAGAGTGGTATGCAGTTGGGGTATGTGCCACAGAACCCATACAATTACACTTAATCTGATTCTGATTCTGAGCTGGGTGACATCACAGGACTGATTACTTGCAGTGGGGAGGAGGGAAAAGGGTGGTTTAGCAAGACGACAAGGATAAAGGCCAGTGCAAAAGGTGGTTTCCCTTTGGAAATCAGTAAAACCCACTGTTATGACAGGATGCAGACACACACACACACACAGTTGCCAGTGGTGGGATCAGAACTCCTGCCCATTTACAGATCACTATACTACACAGTTACGAGATGCACCACAGAGATTACACATTTCAAGGAAGTCAGAATGCCCTTCTAAGATTGAGGACATCAACAGGGATACTGTAAACCTGTGTGTTTAAAGTAGGAGTCCATTCCAACCTGTATGCACAAACAAGACACATCATCTGCAGGTATGACATAGGTAGGCCTGAGAGGTATAGTTGTAGCACAACAGGCCCTGAACTGGAGTATGCCCATCTGTGGAATGGACAACTACTATCACTATACAAGGTCACAGTGGTCATGCTCATGCACATAAAATCACAGGACTTGTTTGGATGCATTGACTTCAATTACACAAGGTGACAGTGGGCATGCTCATACACTTAGTAGCACAGGGCCGTTTGGGATGCACTCTGACTCCAACTACACAAGGTTATACTGGGCATGCTCATACACTTAGAAACAAAGGGCTTGTTTGGCTGCACTGACTCAAACTACACAAGGTGGCAGTGGGTACGCTCATACACTTAGTAGCACAGGGCTGTTTGGGATGTACTCTGATTCTAACCACAGAAGGCCACAGTGTGCATGCTCATACACTTAGATGTACAGAACACATTGTAATGGACTCCTATTATAAACACACAGGTTTACAGCTATGTACATCTTAACTGTCAGTATATATGCACATCATACTGGTTTACTACCAGATGCCTGTATGTGGACCATAAATGATATTTCTGCATCTGTGCTGTGTGATACACATGCATACATGTACATGAAGTACTGCCATATATATGTGAAGTATACACAATCATGCATGTGTGGAAGTGACAGACAGTTGGTTAACTGGGACACACAGGTAGATGCAAAGTACAGCATGTGTCACACACATTGCTGCCCTGAAAGGCATACATTGATATCAGGTTGTGGACAGTGGCATTATACTTGGAACAGTGGCATGTGCAAGCATAATATGTGAGCCCCATTGTCTAATGGTATTGAGGTGCAGGTGTCAAGATGACCTCTCCTGGCTGTGTTAGTAGTTGTCATTGTTAGCAGGACTGCTCCACTAAGTATATCTGACATTGGTCATCTACACAATGTCTGCTGCTGTCTGTCACCTTAGAAGTAGCATTTGATACCAAGCACAATACTGCCACTCACAGTGATGTCATGGTACGAGTGGCAACTGCTTGGCCAAAACAATGAGCCAAAGTCCTGCTGTAATTATGAGGTTGTCCAGTGTCTGTCATTCGGGGATGACATGACTGAAAGAAGACAAGCCTTTGTCACAGATCACATGCATCCATGATTCAAGGAAGTGTGGATAATACCTAGGTCACATTTACTCATATAGTGCCATTCCAAGGCAAATGTCCTAAACACAGAAGTAACACCCTGACACCTACAAGACAGTTGCATTGGATGCTTATGCTAACCAGTGCGAGATGTGTGGCTTTTGTAATCCATTTGCTCACTGTATAACCTACAATGGGGAATACTGACATCTGTGCAGTGAGGAACACCTGGCTGAAGGTTCTGTAGTGCACAATAGCACTACCACCATATAACTCAGATCCAGACATGTGGGCCATAACACTGGTATGGACCACTCCAGGTGGTGGTGTCCACATATTCATAAAGGCTACTCACAAGTAAAGATGACTACTCCAACATAATTAATCACAGATTAGTCAGGTACAGGTGACAGTGGCAGAAGCTGCATTCTAGGTTGTATCCTCATATACATCCACCACCATGTCCTCAGACTACCAACACACATCCATAAATGTGGTATGAAATATTATGGTACAACACCAAATAACCTTTGACTGGTGGACTGTACCTAGCCCTACATCAGCTGTGCAAAGTATCCATGTACTGACACAGTTCCATAATGTGTTATGCAATGCAATAATACCACTGTTTGTAACCAGGTCAGCTGTACACATACCAGGGTCCCTTGGATGTTGTCAGCATTAACACAGTTGACTGTTGCTGTACACCAGTAAACAACACCCTCATGGTTGGATATAACCTAGATGTACCTGCCCTGGATATGTACATCCCACACTCATACAACATAAATGAAAATACCATAGCTGTTGTTGTCCTTTGCACATACAGATGGCTACATTCATTACACACATGCATATGAAAGATAGGTCCATGGCTGCTGAATGCTAACAGTACATAAGGTTTGATATCTGTGTTGACAGAGGTAATATTCCCTCTCTACTGGTCACCCATGACACCTGTCATATCATACAACAATCCATGTGGCATGTATGTCAGTAGACATGTCCACCAAATGCAATGCCAACAAACCTACCCAAATAACAGGAGCGTAGGACCTACACACATGGCCTGTATTGACAGACTCAGGGAAATACAGCTATGCTGTGTATGTTCCTGAGTAGTTACAGATGATATGCCCATGACATGTACAGCTATGTGTGACCCACAGCTCCTACATATACCCCATGTCAACAATTGCAAGCCATGCATGCTGTGTGCTGTCTGGACATTAACTTTATTACCACAATAGCCAGAACATGCTGTGGTGAGATGTTTGTTAGCCACAGACCTTGCACATGCTTGATTAAGTGTAATGCCTAGCTCAAACAGAGCACATTGCTGGCACTCTCCAAGTAATCATGAGGTGTGTGTGGCAAATATGATGTGTGTGTGGCAAATATGATGTGCTCACTGTTGACCATTACAGTGCCCTGGCTTCACAGTGGAACTGTCAACTAACAGTTTGTGGGGTCATGACATGGAATATTGCTGTGTGTGTGTCTTGCTGATATGTGCTGTTGGCATAAATGTACACTTAGCTACTCAGTGAAGGTGGTTGTGTTTCCTACCAGTACATGAATACAACATCCATTATGGTGTAATGCTCAGCTAGGTTTCACACATGGTGTGAGGAAGGTTTGGAATGTATCCTCTTGACCTGCTAGTCCACTTACTGATGGAGACTGCATATGTGTACATGTATTGATGTGTGTTTAGATTCCATGAGTGTGCAGTGTCTGATGTTTGAAGGTGACTGTTGTCTTAGTACATCATGCAGTTGCAATGCAGCCTCAACATTGCCAACTGTATATGGTGATACGCTCAAAGTATAGTAAGCTGTACTTTAGGTATGGACAGATGTTTGGACATAACTACTAAGTGGTGGGGCTACCTTGCAGATGAATGATTACTGAGGACAGCTCACAGGTGTGTTACAACCATTCCTACAATAACCTGTGTAACTGCTAAGCTATGGCTTTGTTAATTGAAGGGGAAGACGCACAACATAGAATGCAGTAAGGGTGACACTGAAGGCAAACCTCTTGACACCTGTAACAGTAACACCTTCCCTGTGCATATATCGGCACAGTTGGCAAAGGAAAAAGTCAGTACACTTTGTAGCACATGCGATAGTGCTGTAACTCTGTAATACCTATCATGAGATAGGTAGGTGTTTTATTCACAGTACTGGCACGTGTGGGTGTGTGTGTGTCCATATATGTCACGTATGGTGGGGAATACATCCCAAATGTTTTCCACTCTCATGTACACTGTTGTAGACATCTGTACAGAGTGAAGTGTAGAAAGCAAGTCATAAGCAGGGGTTTGAATCTCACAAATGTCAAGTATGTGTGTGACATAGGTGTATATCTTTGTGAATGTCACAGTAAGTGTGTGTGTGTGTGTGTGTGTGTGTGTGTGTGTGTGTGTGTATGACTGTCTGGTCCCTGGAGTGAGGCTATATTTTACCATAGTGAAATGATAAGACCCCCTCCCCCATCCACTCAATGCAATCTAGTATCCCTGTTGATATCATCAATCTTAGAAGGGCATTCTAACAGCCTGTAAACATGTACGCCCTGGGGTGTGGCTTGTTGTTCCATAGCCTACTGATGAATCCTCCTCCCCACATACACTCACCACAATCTAGTATCCCTGTTGATGTCCTCGATCTTAGGCCATTCTGACTACCTGTTCATGTGTAATCTCTGTGGCGTGTCTTGTAATTGTGTAGTACTATAATGTGTTTTGCACATAGACAGGGGTTCTCATCCCAACACTGGTAACTGTGTGGGGTGTCAGAGTGTGTGTTACTGTGTCTGTGAATCCCTGTGGGTGTGTTACTGTGTCTGTGAATCCCTGGGTGTGTATGTGTGTTTGCATCCTGTCATGAGAGTGGATATTACTGCTTCCTAATGAGAAACCACTTTTTCCACTGGCCTTTATCCTTGTCATCTGCTAAACCACTCTTTTACCTCCTCCCCGCTCCAGGTAACTATACCTGTGATGTCACCCACTATAGATGTGATGGCTCTGGCCACAGTAGCTTACTACAAGGTTATCATGCTCTTGCATCATTAGATCAGTAAACATGTTTGAAACTTGGGAGATTATAACTGTGATGTGGAAGCTACAAAGTGCATGCAGGTATTGTCATACAGACATGTGAGTAGTCTACATTTACATATGGGACACTAACTGCAAACACTGACATCCCCTGACACATGCTATTATACCTGAAAGAGAAAGGCAGAACATCAAGATCAACATACAGTTACTGTTGTTACACATGATACATACTGTCAAAAGTACAGAATGCATTCTAAAACTGTAGTACATGGTATTTCTGCTGCCTGTCAACACTACTCAGCAATGGTAATCTACAATTGTCTTCCTAGTATGTTCACCCTGTGCATCAGACCATATGAGTATGTCCCTATACTGATGGTGTGCCTGACAGGGATGCAGCACAGGCATCATTATATGCACAAGGTGATAATGTTTGCCAGAGGCCTAGGCTGCACCATTAGATGACATCATGTGTGTGGGTTAGGGCCTTTTATCTCATTGGGCATGTGTGGATGTTATGCGTGTGTGTGTTGAGGTGCCCTACATTTGTTTCTGGTGTGTGTGTGTGTGTATATATATATATATATATATATATATATATATATATATATATATATATATCAGGCCTGGCATGTGGCTGGCCTACACACAGGTATTATTGACAGCTGCAGACTGTACAGGGCAGGTTTTACAGTTCACAGTGTCCAGCCACTGCCATGTGACCTTTGCCTGCCAGGGGTTGCACGGCCACTACCAGACAGAGGTCCAGATTGGGTACTGTCTGATGACACATGTCCACTCGAACCATGCTCCTGTTGGGACCATCCAGGACCATGTGCATGTAGCCTGCTGTGTCCTGGTGTGGACAGTACAGCACCAGCTGCACTGCTGCTGCTACTGCCACTATGGGAGCGGGCATGTGAAGTAGCATATTCACGTAGACCTTCAACAGGTGATGTAGCTGGTCTACATCCACATGCACGATGCCTCACTCCCACCAGATGTTCCAGCACAGACATTCCACACTCATGGATTGACATGCCACTTTCAAGAACTCCCACCATGTCACCCAATCATCTATCCAAAACATCTGCAAGATGATGGTGAGCATTTGCTATTGCCTGGATATTGTCAGTTAAAGAACAGACAGCATCCCTCTGAAGCCTCAGACCTTCTCTGTTGTGCCATTCAACACATGCCTGTGCCTCCATTACAGCATGAAACATGAGTCTGGTGACACCAGCTGATGTGCTATGTCTTGTAGGGGCATGTTGGCCAGAAGTCTTCCTTCGAGCAGCCCTGGGCACATGCCTGTGTAAGACATCACCAGTCAGTTGGCTGGGATCATGGTGTGCAGGCATACCTTCCATAGTCTCCAAACATTCCTGTTCCATGCTACCACCTGCCAACCCTCCTTCCACTATGGCCACTGGTGATGGGCTATGTGTAGGCATGAGAACTGTGTGCTGGGATGAGGGGGATACAGGCAACCAATGGCACAGATTCAGCCCCTGACAACCCTGCCTGCGCCTCAATCATCCTTTCATCATCACTGCTAGAGTCTGTGGGGACACTAACATCAGGTGGACTGCAGAAGGGCAATGTACCTACATCAACACCTGTGAGGGGCAGACAAGAACTATACATTACAAGTTATACAGCACAGTACAGAGACACATACACACAGGCAGACACAGACAGACACACAGACAGACACAGAGACACATGATATGGCACCCAACAGCATGCATGTGATATGGCAGAAGCCATTCACCTTACACAATTATAGTAGTAGTTAGCATACATCCCTGTGTTGCACCATTTGTGTTAGTAGGTTATGCCCCAAACCTGCAACACAATGCATGCACTATGCACCGTTGCACCGCACTGCCATGTTTTGTGCAACATACCCCACATTTTAACAGACCATCGCTGACCTGTGTACATCTGCCACTGATGCTTTGTGTTGGCCACTGCCCCTATGTGTGAGGAGGACATGAGCAGAAGGGTATGTTGAGTGAATACTATTCTTTCCTGAACCCTAGCTTGCATATCTCCCCCAAAGCACTGCATGTCTGTTCAACATTATTCTACTTACCCCTGAGCTGAGTCTACAGACAATGTGCATGTGGCTGTACACACATGTTTGTCATGGCTGTCCCTACTTTGCAATGGTGCCACAGACCAGCACAGGTTAACAGTACACCAGCCAATCACATGTAGTATGACATGTCTTCTGCTGACGTGTTGAATGACATGCATACATGTTTAACACAATGGTGTCCTTTAAATATACAGTGAGGTAATGGTGTTCCAATGCAGGGATGTGTTATATTAACAGGGACCTTCAGCTGACACAATGTTGTCAGTCCACCCTACAGATATACAGTGACAAACTGCACATTGAGCTGATGTGCATAGCCATTGCAGGGCATCATGTGGCTTCACTATTGCTATACAGTGTGAGTTACAGACACAGTTCATAGCCTTGACTGTGTTCAGCTGCAATACATATCTAATGTGGAATGTGACCCACATCACTGAGGTATATACACACTAAACCCTAATGTGGAATGTGTGACACAGGTCACTGAAGGGTATACAGATGACACCCCTGCACATCTGCAACCATATTGCTGATGCTGGCAACTATGCCCAGACATGGCTAACTTAGCAGCACTCCATGTCCCACATACCATCTGTGTACCTCACACACATGTGGAACACGCATGACAGATATGTCTGACACCAGCAAGGTGAATGTACTGTATCTGTGGCCTGATGTGGTTGTATGTGTATGTTGTGCAACATATGTATGTGTTTGGATACTGTATAGGTGAAAGCTTTCATGTTGTGACACACTCAAGATGTTCAAGACATGTTATGTGGGGGTTTGATGTCATGCCTACACAGGCTGTGCACAGGCCTGTATGATGTTTAGTGTGTCACATCTTCAATATCACCATTACACAAAGGCCATAGTTGTATTGTGTCGAGCTAATGTACAACAGGGTGTACACACATGTACATCCCTTCTACTGTGTGTATTGCTTCATGTCTCTGGCCATCCTACATGGCCATGTGTAAACATGTTTTGTTCAGTGGTTGTGATGGGCATCTATTTCACATGTCAGTGTTGCCCCATATGACATACACCCGTAGATGTCATATGCTCCACTGAGGACAGGGTTATGCAGACAAAGGGTGGTATGTTTGGAATGTGAGATATCATGTTTTGCAGGATAGTTAACCAGTTTTGCAGTTAGCCCACAAAATGTCATGGACATGTCAGATAGCACATGACATTGTGTGACATTCATAGCAAGGGTATAATCCACAAGAGTGGATCCTGTGGGCTGGTCATACTCTAGCTCCAAAACATTTAGAGTTTGTGCACACATATGCTCTCTATATAGTACTGTTTGTATTCCCCACATGTGTAATGCTTATCTGTTGTACATGTCCCTACAGTGAACCACACCGCCACCAATGTATTTACAGATGTCCACACATCTGGCATTGACAGTTTGTAAGGTTTAGTGTAGGTGTTTCATATAGTCTTCAATTATTCCACATGGGTAACCACTATGATACATTGCAGGTCTGACCTGTATATATTAACAGGACCACCATACGTTATGTGTATGTGTAGTAAATGGCCACATGGCAGATAGCATGCAATTCATATGATCTGTGCATTATCAAGTCTGATAAATAATAATCTCACCTGTAACAGTCTGCTGTCACTGCCAAATGCCAGAGGTACCTAAATAGGAGTGTCACAGCAGTAAGATCATTATCCACATCTGTGTGATAGCTACAGGGTACAATGTGCATGTTAGCACATAAGCCAGTACAATACACTATACTATGGAGTATGCACATCTGTGCATACATAGAGTAGCAAACTATAGTACGTGGCATGTGTGCATACATGCCTTGCATATGATGTTACATTAAATATTGTACAGTAACACATGTAACTATATGAAATATAGTTGTGTTATATGTGCAGTAGTGACTTACCAGGCAAGTCCTGGCTCAGTGGTTGCAAGACACCCACCTCCACAATACCAGCTAAAGCTTGTGGATGGAGTTCTGAAGGTGTCCCCAAGTTGGCCAGTAGCTCTTCGGTGCATGTGAGTGGGGGCTGGGTGAGTGGCCCCCCCACCTGTTGCAACTTGTTCCATGGTGATTGCATTTGCACCTGTTTCGCCCATTTAATGAGGTCAGTGCAGTGTTGGCGCACCTGCTGATAGGTGTGATTGTGGCTGCCAACATCATTTACCCTCCTGTGAAGTTCCTCACATTGGGCATCCCGCTGCTGTGCATCCTGTGGCCTATGGCTGAAGAGTGTTTCATGGTTGTCAAGGAGGTATGGAATGAGGACCTCATCCTCCAAACGCGTGTTTGGTGGCAGCCTGGCACACAGCATACCTGGAAGACATAATGATGGAGAAAGGTCACAGTAACTGCAGCAATTGTATAGACAAAGCTTCGAAAAAACACCAACGGCACCAAACTCCAAAAAATATTCTTCAAACCACTCTTGAAAAATACTGTTTTAATTAAGCGCTTTTCGTCACCTTATTAAGGCAACTTCTTCAGATTACACTTCAAAACAACACGTAGCCATTAAATAGTGAAATACAGTCACATGATCTTGCCTAAATAGTGTATTGATTCTACAAAAAGTAGTACCTTATTAAAACTTATAAAATGTCTTATAAATAATCTTTCATAACTGAAAACTATAATGTCACAATTGTTGTAAACTGCCAACTGTTTACAACTTATAGAAACATCATCACCACCTGTAAACCTTGAATATTTATATTAAAGGTGTTTATATAAAAGGTATATGATAAAAGAGTATATATATATATATATATATATATATATATATATATATATATATATATACCCACACGTAAAAAATATATATGTATGACGTTTATACAAAAATATAATAGTATAAATAAAACATACCAATGACCTGAAAAAATGTATGAAATTATTTACTTTCTTTTTAAACTTTTAAGTTTTAAAAGACATAGTATATTACAATGGTCGTTTAGACCCGGTTCGACAAAAGCATTTAATCTGATTTGCCATGTCAATTCACATTCTTCAAGAATTAAATTATAAGGGCCACCTCGAATGTTAGACTGAACTTGGTCTATTGCCATAAAACTAAATTTATGCCCACCATTTGCCATACAGTGCCTAGCCAAGGCATTTTCGTTTTTGTTTGTATTTATTGCATAACTGTGTTCATAAATTCTGTCTCTTAGTCTACGCTCTGTTTTCCCAATGTAAAAAACTTTACATAAGGAACACAGTGCAACGTAGACCACCATTTTTGAATTACAGTTTAAATTGTGTTTTGTTTTGTACTTCGTTCCATTGATGGTAAATGAGTTGCCTGTGGTAACAAATTTACACATACTACAACAACTGCAGGTAGACATACCTGTAAGTCTGTTGAACCTCCTGCTAGTAGTAGACTCTAATATAGACTTTAAATTAGTTCCTCTCTTAAAAATGATTTTAGGGGTGTCGTTTAATTTATCTGCTAACATTTTATCATGTGTTATAAGCTCCCAATTTTTATGTATTATAATTCTGATAAGTATACTGTCGGAGCTGAATGGAGTAATAAAACTGTTTTCAAATAAACTTACTAGTGTTCCACGCCCTGTCGTGCCAGACTCATGGTCCTCACCAGCATCAATAGTGTCCTTTGGCCACAGTTCATAAATGTCTGACCTTTCACAACGACTTAAAAATGGGTTTAATAAACTTGTTAACCCTTCTCAGGCATACTTCACTAGTAATTGCTTCAACCAAGGACGCTGGATATCCCCTTTGTTGGAACATACCCCCAAGGAAATTACATTCATCTTCAAAGTTATTATCACAAGACACCATCCTAGCAGCCCTTATCATTTGGCCTTGGACTATAGACCACTTTTGTGATAAGGAATGTGAGCTAGAGAAGTGTAGAAATGCATTACAATATGTGTCTTTTCTGTGAATTCTTGATATGTACCTATTGTTACCTACATCCTTAATTAATTTCACATCAAGATAATCAATACCGGACACCTGAAAGTTGAATGTAAATATGAGGAAACTGGTAGAGCTGTTAAAGTATTCAAGCAATGCATTTGCTGTATCTACATTGCCTCTAAATACAATGAATATGTCGTCAAGAAACCGTGTATAGAATTTAATGTAAGGCATATAAGTGGTATTATTGAACACGTAATTTTTCTCCCAATATGCCGTCACAATATTGGCAAAACTGCCACCACAGGGAGAGCCCATAGCAACTCCCTGTTTCTGTAAGTAAAGGTCATTTTGGAAACAAAAATAGTTGTTGGTCAATATAATATCCAATAATACTTCTACTAGATAGATTTCTTGGTTAGAGGCTTTTTTACTATGAAGGAATAAACTGGTCCATTCCATCCCTTCTAAGTGGGGGACTGATGACTTGAAACTAGTTATTTCCAAGAATGTATAAAAAATCATATTGTGCCAAAGGGCTTGAGGCATCATTTATATCCAACTGGGCTTGTGGCTGATTCCCTTTTTCACCTGGAACTGAATTCTCTTTTTGACCAGCAGTGACTTGCTTTAATGGACTTAATGTTGAAACACTATAGTGGCCAGATAGTACAACTATCTAAAGAAGTCTCAGAGTTAAATTCATTGATTATAAATCATATGGATTTTTGTAGGTACAAATATGAATATGAGAGATTTTTGTCAGCATAGACCAGCTGTTAGATAAGCTGAAACTGAACAAAATCAAAAAAATGAACAGGGACCATGTAGCCTACGAAAACGGGTCAGCTTATCCTAAACCGCCCTTGTCCCAAGTTGGGTTAGCACTTTATGCTGACAACAATTCTAGAGGCACTATTGATAAGGGTAACACCAATACTCATTCTCTTACTGATACGGACACAGAGGTTTGCCTCCGCCCTGAACAAAATCAGGTCAGACGGAGCGAGCGGCTCCGCTCTAACAACAAATTAGGGAATTACAACTATCCAGGAAAATGTTTGGCTAAACAACGCTAACGTGAACAAGGTAAATTTTCACAAGGACACTCACCCTGGCGCTATCCTGAAAAAAACAAACAACTCTTATCAAAAAAACAAACAGCGGGGGAACAACAGGCGCAGGAGATAGCACATACTGTGTGACATGAAGTGACTGTTATTAAAAACAAAGCTGGGGATTTTCCAGTGGCGGATTCAGGAATCTGCAAAAGGGGGGGCGCAGATGTTCAACATTTTCTGGCCGATGATATGAGTGTTGACTACTTGTGCAGTCAACAGTATGATACAGATCTCTTCAAAGGGGCATATCCATCTCTAGAGTAATGAAACCCTCATCTGGAACCCTACACAGAAGCTTAGCTTGGTAATGAATTGCTGTGATTTCTGGTATCCTCGCTGCCAACACAGCGATAGTCTTGTCTCTAGCATGTCCCCCACAACCTCACTACTAAAGAAGAGCCAGTATGGGTTTCAAGCCACAAACTGAACAGGAGTCAGCTGGGATATACTTGGAGCTTTGACCCAGTGGAACCATTTAATGGGGTAGGTTATGACAGTGCAAAAAAAAAAAAGTCAGGGCAACTGTGGCTTAAAGTAACACACACCATCAGGCATAGGTAACCCTTCTGTTTTTCCATGTTATTTTGCTAAAATGCTGCATTACCTAAATGTGGTCACTGTAAACAAAGTACAACTAATTTTTGCTTGATCATTCAACAGACAAATACAGCATACCTTTCAACCTCTTGGAGCAAGAAATCTGGACAACGCCATGGGACAAAGGCCCAAAAATAGGGACATTTTTTAAATATTGCTCCTACAATCTTAGAAAGTTGATAGAACAGGTTTTGCATTAGCATAAATTTTCTGAAGGATATGGAATCTGAAACTCAAATGTTGGTCATTTTCCAAGTTCAAGTTCGATCTTCACTAATGTGTTAGTAATTTGCCAGAAAACCAAAATTTTATGAAAAATAGGCCAAAGGTAGGAAGCAAAAAGCTGTACAGTTGACAGGTATGAATACAACAGTACAATACGACACCACTCAAAACATGTGAACAACTATCCAGGGAGATCCTACTCTGATCCACGACAACTTGCAAACAGACTACAACAAAAGGTTGATCACACACACACACACACACACACACACACACACACACACACACACACACACACACACACACACACACACACACACACAACATGAAACAGCATATCAGGAAATTGCAGAACTGTAATAAAAATGAAACTGAATGTGTCCTCTTGTTCAGAGTTTCCATCTGCATAGCTGATGATGTGCTTTGTATCACAAGTGCCAGTAGTACATCCCTCATACATACACACACACACACAAAAAAAATCAGTGGTGACAGACATTTTTCTGAATTAATCTCTTTCACCTGACCTTAAAACTGAGAGGGCTACATGAGTCTTGCCCTCTTCCTCCTCAGCAGACAAATGTACTGCCCAGTCCAGCTACCTCACCTTCTCATCTCACATGTGATCATCACTGCAGATGCAGCACAGCAGCAACAGCCTCACTCACCCGCAGCTGTGCCATGTAGCAAATCAGCAGCAGAAAGGACAAGGACTCTGCTAATACAGCAGCTGCATCGTGTTGAGCATACCACATTCTGGGACCCAACTAGATCAGTTTACATCAGCACCCATTTTTTGAAGAAGAGGTATGAAACTTTAACATCAGGTATTATTGGCTTCAGACTTGCAAGTTTGACTGAAAAGCACCTTAAACATTCTGAAATAAGGACACCATCAGCCGCTCACCCTAATGATTATAACAAAGTTAATTACTAATAAAAAGAGCGTTCGCTAACCATATGCACTGTCTGCTGCAGCTTAACAGACTCAACACCTTCTATATATATATATATATATATATATATATATATATATATATACACATACATACATACATACATACACACATACATACACACATACATACATACACACACACACACACACACACACACACACACACACACACACACACACACACACATAAAGAGAGAGGGGGGGAGAGATGCACAAATTTATATATGTTCTACAACATATTATGTTTGTCTTGCTATTAAACAAGCATCAACCCAATGAAACAAAGTTGAAGTTGCAAAATGTTGACAGAGTTGCTTGTAATATACAAAAAGGGAAAAACAGCTGAACAAAAATGATAGCATAGGATGTGCACAAAACTGATTACCCTTAAGGCTGGAAAAAATTTCCTCAGTACTAGGTTTTGTCTAGTTACTTGTAGTACTTACACCAGCAATAAAGAAAACAGAATATGGATCAAAATTTCAAGACACCACACTTAAGCAAAACAAATAGTACAGTTTTGTACCTACCATAAATGTAGATGTTCGAGGATCTCCATTGCTGCAGTCCTGACTAATGGGTACTCCGCTGCCCTCCATCGGCCCGAATACCAAAGGGCTAGATCTGGCGTCAGTCATGGCGCCCGAGACTGACGTGGTGTCAGTATAAATGCGCATGACCGACGCCATAACTTTAGTCTTTCTTGCCTCAGATGTCAGAATGCAAAAATAAAACACCACCCAAAAACCCCAATCTAAAAAGAAAAAGGGGGAAGGAGGGAGGGAAAATTGGACTGCAGCAATGGAGATCCTCGAACATCTACATTTATGGTAGGTACAAAACTGTACTATGTTCGTCGTCTCCCATTGCTGCAGTCCTGACTAATGGGTAGAATCCCAGAGCCACGGAAAAAACAAAAAGGGAGGTCGGACAACTAAATAGCCTGAGGAGCTGCAGACATGCCCTGTAAGACTGCAGTGGCAAACCCAGCCCTAGACGTAGAATAAAGAGGCAAATGATAATGCTTCGTAAAGGTATGTACAGAACTCCAGGTAGCTGCCTCTAGAATGTCTTTAGTAGCTACCCCTCTTAAAAAAGCAGTAGATGTGGCCGTAGCCCTAGTAGAATGAGGCCTGATCCCAACTGGAACCTCTTTACCATGATGAGAATAACAAAAGCAATACAATGGCCAATCCACTTGAAATAGTTTGTTTGAGACAGCCTTTCCACGGGAAGTCACAGCAAACGAAACAAACAACTGATGAGAACTTCTGAACTCTTTGGTTCTGAACAAATAATATCGTAACTGCCTATGTACATCCAAAGAATGCAAAACTTTTTCCCCTTCAGTTTGGGGGTCAGCATAAAAAGTAGGCAAATGTATAGACTGGTTCAATGCCACATTAGAAACCACTTTAGGCAGAAAAGTAGGATTAGTACGTAAGGAAACTCTGTCCCTGTGAAAAATCAGAAAAGGTTCCACTGCCATGAGAGCCTGTAATTCAGATACCCTTCTAGCAGAAGTAACAGCCAACAAAAAAGCAGTCTTCCAAGACAACAACTTCAAGTCAGTCGTAGCTGCAGGTTCAAAAGGAGGCAGAGTCAGCTTCTCCAAAACAAAATTAAGATCCCAAGCAGGAATAGGAGCCCTCCATGGGGGTCTTATATTCTTTGCCCCTCTAAGAAATTGTTTAAGCAATGGATGTGAAAATAAAGGAGGGTCACCAGCATAGTGAGCAGAAATAGCTGCAGCATGCACTTTAATAGAAGAGAAAGACAAACCCTTGTCCAATAACATAGTCAAATATTGCAATGTACAACTCAAATCAGGCAATGTGACCTCAAAGCCTTTAGCTGAACTCCAAAGAAAAAATCTCTTCCATTTATCAGCATAAACTTTTCGAGTACTAGGACGCCTGGCTTCCAAAAGAACATCCAAAACTTGTTGAGGGAGCTGAAGGCCCTCATTCTCTAAAACTGAATGTGCCAGGCTGTCAGGTGCAGGGATCGCACCCTGACATTGAGAAAATGATTGTTTTCTTGAGACAATAAGTGAGGAATCCGTGGTAATGGCCAAGGGGCCTCCTGAATTAAACTCCTCAACAGAGGGTACCAATGCTGACGAGGCCAATCCGGTGCTATAAGGATCATGCACGGTTTGTCCCTCCTGACTTTCAACAGGACTTTTGGAAGAAGAGGCAGAGGAGGAAAGGCATACACGTGAAGGTTGCTCCAACTGAAGGATAGTGCATCTATTTTCCAGGCTTTCGGATGAAACAGCCTTGTGCAAAACAGAGGTAGTTGGAAATTCAGAGGAGAAGCGAACAGATCTATGTCTGGAGTTCCCAAGCCATGGTCAACTGATGAAACACCTGAGGATCCAACTTCCATTCGTGAGGATCCACCATTTGTCTGCTCAGAACATCTGCTAACGAATTTTGTTCCCCTGGCAGAAACAGTGCTCGAAGAGTGATGTGCAGATCCAAAGCAGTTTCCCATAACAGCATTGCTTGTCTGCAAAGAGGGTAAGAATGAGTTCCCCCCTGCTTGTTGATGTACCACATGACAGTTGTGTTGTCTGTTCGAACCAACACCAGTCCCGGGCGAAGCAGATCCTTGAATGCTTTTAAGGCAAATTGAACTGCCAGCATCTCCTTCATATTGATATGCAAGTGAAGCAACTCCGGGGGCCAAAGGTCTTGAATCCATTTTCCTTTGAAATGAGCACCCCAGGCTGACTCCGAGGCATCTGTCGTTAATATCTGACTTGCCTCTGGTTGGGTCACAGAGAGTCCCTTGTTTAGGTGACATTCCTGAGCCCACCACACAAATTCCTGCTGGATGCAAGGAAGAATCCGAATGACAGTGTCCAAATCGTGGCTGTGTTGAGTCCAAACGCTTTTGAGATACCATTGTAGCTTCCGCATATGCAGTTTGGCATTGGGAAGTACTAGAATGCAAGATGCCATGAACCCCAAGGCTTGAAGGACTGTCCTTGCAGTCAGCCTGGACAGGACTGATAGCTGTAGGAAGTACTGGTGAAGATTTCTTTGTTTGTCCGGGGTAAGAAATGCCATCTGAGTCGCTGTATTCAGACTCACACCCAGAAAACACATCTCGTGAGGGTACTAGACTGGACTTTATTTCGTTCACAGAATACCCCAGGCATCTGAAAACTGTCATCACACACTGCAGATGTCGAAGTAGGTTGTGCTTGTCTTGAGCCAGTATCAAACAATCGTCCAGATAGGGATAAATCTGAATTCCCCGTAGTCTGAGAAAAGCTATTACTGGAGCCAGGACTTTCGTGAATACCCTGGGTGCAGTAGATAAGCCAAAGGGCAATGCAGAGAACTGATAATGCAAATTCCCAGTCCGAAACCTCAGGAATTTCCTGCAACTGGGCCTGATAGGAATGTGAAGATAGGCCTCCTTGAGATCCAAAGTCACCATCCAGTGATCCCTGCCCAGCATAGGCAACAGCTGTTGCAGTGTTAACATCTTGAATTTCGGAATTTCTAGAAAGGTGTTTAGAATGGATAAATCCAGAATGGGCCTCCAAGTATTTCCTTTCTTTGGCACTAAGAAAAGACTGGAATAAAACCCTGTGCCCCTTTCCGCCAAAGGAACTTCCTGTATTGCTCCCAACTGGAGCAGAGAAGAAATCTGTGCCTGTGCTTCCAATTTTTGCTGATGAGGCACATCCGCATACCGTTGAAAGGCGGAAAGTGTGAAAATAAAATTTGTAGCCTCGAGTTACAATGTCCAACACCCATTTGTCCTGGGTAACCAAATGCCAATTTCCGTTGAAAAGTCCCAGTTTTCCGCCCAGAGGAGCTGCCAGCAAAGCAGAGTCCGCAGCCGAAGACACAGGTCATTGGGTCTGCTTCGAAAGGACTGACCCTTGCCCTCCCAGCAGAAGGGGTAGAGGAACTCAAAGACCTAGAAGTAACAGGGCCCTGAAAGGAAGCCCTACCTCTACTACTCGACTTGCCTCTAGAATGAAAATCCGAAGAGGGAAAAGACCATCCCTTAGCAGGCCAATTCCTATTGAATTTAGGAGGCTGAACCTGTAAAATTCCTTCACTGTCTGCATAGATTTAGCTTTTTCCTCCATTTTTTCAAAACTAATTCCACAGGAGGGCCAAAAGAACATCAGACTGCAAAGGAGCATCCATAATCTGAGCTTTAACATGCTCCGACAAGGACTGATCTTTAAGCCAGGCATGTCTGCGAACAACAGAACTAGTAGCAGCCACCCTGGAAGAAGCTTGTAAAGCATCAAAACCACACTGCAGAGAATGCTTCCCAACCTGGTCTGAAGCATGCACTAAATCCTGAAGCTCCTTACAGTCAATACCTTCAGCTAAAGCATCCACTTTACATTTCAATTGACTTAAAAAATTCTGATACTTGAGCATATGAAACTGACAATTCAAAGCCCTCATAGCCAAAGTAGAAGAGGTATACAGTTTTACCCCACCTATCCAGGGCCCTAGCATCTTTGTCCAGAGGAACTGGATTCTTAACCACAGAGGCCTTAACGCCCTTGGGGCCTTGAGAAATAGTTTCAGGATCAGCCCTAGGGCTCTTAAACAAGTACTTGTGAGCTTCGAACCCTGTAGTATCTATCTGGTTTAACAGGGGCAGGAGGCAGAGAATCGGGTTAAGGGCAGCCTCAGAAAACACATCCTGAACAACATCCAGTACAGGAGGAATAGCCAAGGGCCTGTGCTGAGGCAAAAACAAAAATTCTCTCAGCCTTTTACGAGAATCAGAATAATCCTGGCCCTCCCATTTGAAATGTTCCCTCATGGAATGCAAAGTTTCAGAGAAAGAAAAATCTTCTGGAGGGGACGCAGAGGGAGAAGCATCCTCAGCCCCTGAATCAGAATAGGGGGGGAAATCCTGAAGGCTTTCCACAGAGGAATCAGACTCAATGGAAGACTGAACCAAACCCTCCAACTCTGTCTCTACCCTGGGCCTCTTCTGAGGGGGAGGCATGGAACCCCTAATTAAAGAAATCAAATCTTCAGCCATCTTCAGCATGTGCTTCCTAGGAGCTGGACCCTGGGGAAAAGCACCCGCAGGGGCAGATTTGGACTTAGAATGGCCTTTGCCTAGAGAAGGAGGAGGCTTAACCACCCTACGAGGGGAGGGAGCCACAGACAACAGAGGAGCACCCTCAACCTGGCCTAACAAAGGAGAAGCCACCCCCTGTAGTAACAAAGGCTCCCCTTGACACCCAGGCACACCGTCAGAAAGAGCCACTGAAGCAGCCAGTGGTTCAACAGGACCGACGTCCGGAGTGGACACCCCATCCTGCTTGGACCGCAAAGACTTTTCTTTGCGCTTCCTAGAAGAGCCAGTCGTCGGAGAATCCGACGGCATGTTGTAATTACAACGGTTACCAAACACCAGCCTAGCACAGTCCAACCGACGTTTAACAGTACGCTTATTAAAAGTAGCACAAAAGCGACACCCAACAACGTTGTGCTCAGGCCCTAAACAAGGAATGCAGAGTGAATGGTAATCCCTATGAGGAATCTGTTTCCCACAAGAAATACAGTTATTAACTTTTTCTGACATCCGACAATACTGAGACAAGAAAAAGACAAAAAATAATATGTCCCCAATGGGGTACTTAGCCCAACTTGGTCTCCGGTCTGAAACTCGAAAACCGACAATTCCAGAACGCCGAACGGCACTTGCAAATTCTGCTTCTGCTCAGGACAATGCGGCAAGAAAGACTAAAGTTATGGCGTCGGTCATGCGCATTTATACTGACACCACGTCAGTCTCGGGCACCATGACCGACGCCAGATCTAGCCCTTTGGTATTCGGGCCGATGGAGGGCAGCGGAGTACCCATTAGTCAGGACTGCAGCAATGGGAGACGACGAACATCAACATTTACCTGCTATTTTTTTTCTTCCTTATAAAAAAAATGCATAATTCCCAAGTTAGTCATAAAGCTTTCCTTCATCCAACAAGCCTCCCCTGAAACTTTATAAGATATAATGAATAATATATTCCTGTAGGGTTAATCTCCTTGTGTTATTAAACTACTGAACCACAGTCAAAATAATGTTGTGCACAAAACTTCTCAAGCCACCATAAACAGTTATTTACAACCAAATTCGTTTTTGCACTTTCTAATTAACTGCACAACAAAGGCCACAACTTATTTTAAACAAATGCTGCTTTGCATCCAGTACTATAGAAACTGAGACTAAAACCGTTTGATAATTGCCCATCTTTCAAGAAATAAAGCACATTTTGAAATTACCTCTCATTTTCTTCTGAAATTGTATTTAGGTTCCATGAATGAAAGTCAGGAAAGCAGTTGTCCGTGGTAGAAGGCTTCCCCAAAAACTTTTAAGTTCTGAATTTGTACACTGGTATTGATAACAGTCACAGTCCTCAAAACTTAATCTTAAACGGAATTCATCCTATCTTTACTGCCTAAATTAGCAGGTCTCTCAAACGGCAGCTACAAGTATGGACTATACCAAGTAGGAAACAAGTGTGGGGGCAATTATAAGTTATTAACAAATGTATGGCTCAAGTCTTAAGGCAGCTTAATTCAAAACACCCCTGTATTCCTACAGACTACATGTTTCTTTCCAAGTGAACAGAGGAGCACCATGGCAGCCGGACAGAAGAGAAAATGGGCTGCTGAAAAACATACAGAAGTTTGTTCAGAATAAAATATTCGAATGATAAAAATTTCTTATCAAAATGTTCTGTTTTGTATACACTTAAACACATATGTTGATCGTGCAGATCATTTACAAGAAGCTGCGACTGCACTTACATAAAAACCAGTAATGCAGAGGAAGTGCAAATGAGAATGCAGTTTGTCCATTCTGCATTTTATGAAAAAAAAAAAGGATTTTATTAATGACATGTTTTGATTGCTCAGATTGCTACAAGCAAGCTACCTGTATGTGCGTTTTTTTCACTTCCCGACAGCCTTAACATTTCCAAACCTGCTCATTGCTGATGGGGGGGAATAGCACTTGCATTGTAACGGTCTAAAAACTGGATTGGTAGCAAACTAGGTTTAAATCTGGTTTCTTGAAAGAGTTTAAAAAATTGCTACCAAAACACAGTTCGGCAGTGTACTGCTGACTGTCACTCGTCTAGTAATATCCTACACTTCCAAAGTTTCTGGGCATTCTAAATAAAAAAAGAAAATCCTAGTGGTCAGGGAGTGTGTAAATCCACAGTAAATATGTAATCAAACCAAGTTACCGAAACTATGCATAAACATATACTGACTGCTGTACGTTTCCCAGTTGACGTTTCTATTATTTGCTAATTAGACTGCAATCATATAAAATACTCTGACAAACGTAAAACACAGACACAGAACAGACAAACAGTACAGTAGTGTGCCAAACTAGGTACGCTGTCTACTGTACCACTTCGACATGATTTTTTCAAGGCTTGCTTAATGGGAAAAATACCTTGAGTCTCGGAACACTGCTGTTGAGTATCGCTCGCAAATTGCTGGGACAAGATCTTCACCATAAAATCAGCTCTGCTCTTTAGCTTGGCCATTACTAGTAAGTGCTACTAGTAACTGAAATTTAAAACTATTATTCTCTCAACGATGGACTCCTCCCTATTAGAAACTGTCACCAAATTACACTTTCAATGAAGGACAGTGGGAGACGCAGTTAGAGGAGCTATCGGAGATCGTAGAACAGATCACCTGACTGCAACTTCCAATTGCATCTCCAATGCATCTTTGACGCAAGCAATAAAAAAAAAAAAGTGACAGCAAACTGAAATAAATATGCTGTTTTGGCGGCAAACAGATTTCTGTATAACAGCGCATTTCTTTTTTTTAAGCCACAAATGTATCATGGCTTTCAAAAAGAGGAGGCACACGCCCCTGCACCCAGGTCTAAATCTGCCACTGTTTTCATATTTTCAACTATTCATCTGTTGACATTGACCCAGCTTTAGTAGAACTATTAGTGAAAGGTAACACGTTTGTGCCTAGCCGACAGTTTAACATGGTTCAAACTGTGAAGGATTTGAAACTGTTTGTAAGGAAACTTAATTTAAAAGTTCTCATGGGTAATTTGGACATATCTAACAAGCCCTTTCGGGTACCTAGTGTGTATAACCCTCCACTTCACCCCACTTTGAACATGTTTGAAATCATGACTGAATTGGACTTGAGATTCTTTTCTAATAACTATAACAGGTTATTCAAAAAAAAAATACACGTTGAAAATACCACATATGATGAAAAACTTGCATTAAACTTGTTTAAATCATTACATGTGAGAGCTGTTAAACCTGATAAAGGTGGGGGTCTAGCTTTATTTGACTCAGTGGATTATGTTGGCAGAGTACAGGCAATATTGGATAATGAGGCTTATGATAAGACCTCAATTAATGAAGTAAATGTCACTTATAAGCAAATAAAAGGTTATATTAATGATTTATTCATAGAAGCCAAAATTGATATCAACCTACACAATTATATGACTATGTTATGGCCAAAAATTCCTGTTTTATTTGCAATACCTAAAATACACAAGAACTTGATAAACCCACCCTTTAGACCTCTAATAGATGGTCGTGGTTCTATCACGTATCCTTGTGCCAAAGTGGTGGATAGTATACTAAAAAAATATTTAATCACCGAAACCCAAGTTTGTAAAGATTCTTGGGCATTCTTGCACAACATCAATGACTTGCAGTTTGATGAATATAACAACTTTATAACTATTGATGTGAAAGAACTTTATACATCAATCCCCCACTTAGAAGGGATGGAATGGACCAGTTTATTCCTTCATAGTAAAAAAAGCCTCTAGCCAAGAAATCTATTAGAAGTATTATTGGATATTATATTGACCAACAACTACTTTTGTTTCCAAAATGACCTCTATTTACAGAAACAGGGAGTTGCTATGGGCTCTCCCTGTGGTGGCAGTTTTGCCAATATTGTGATGGCATATTGGGAGAAAAATTACGTGTTCAGTAATACCACTTATATGCCTTACATTAAATTCTATACACGGTTTCTTGACGACATATTCATTGTATTTAGAGGCAATGTAGATACAGCAAATGCATTGCTTGAATACTTTAACAGCTCTACCAGTTTCCTCATATTTACATTCAACTTTCAGGTGTCCGGTATTGATTATCTTGATGTGAAATTAATTAAGGATGTAGGTAACAATAGGTACATATCAAGAATGCACAGAAAAGACACATATTGTAATGCATTTCTACACTTCTCTAGCTCACATTCCTTATCACAAAAGTGGTCTATAGTCAAAGGCCAAATGATAAGGGCTGCTAGGATGGTGTCTTGTGATAATGACTTTGAAGATGAATGTAATTTCCTTGGTGGCATGTTCCAGCAAAGGAGATATCCAGCGTCCTTGGTTGAAGCAATTACTAGTGACGTATGCCTGAGAAGGGCTAACAAGTTTATTAAACCCATTTTAAGTCGTTGTGAAAGGTTAGACATTTATGAACTGTGGCCAAAGGACACTATTGATGCTGGTGAGGACCATGAGTCTGGCACGACAGGGCGTGGAACACTAGTAAGTTTATTTGAAAACAGTTTTATTACTCCATTCAGCTCCGACAGTATACTTATCAGAATTATAATACATAAAAACTGGGAGCTTATAACACATGATAAAATGTTAGCAGATAAATTAAATGACACCTCTAAAATCATTTTTAAGAGAGGAACTAATTTAAAGTCTATATTAGAGTCTACTACTAGCAGGAGGTTCAACAGACTTACAGGTATGTCTACCTGCAGTTGTTGTAGTATGTGTAAATTTGTTACCACAGGCAACTCATTTACCATCAATGGAACGAAGTACAAAATAAAACACAATTTAAACTGTAATTCAAAAATGGTGGTCTACGTTGCACTGTGTTCCTTATGTAAAGTTTTTTACATTGGGAAAACAGAGCGTAGACTAAGAGACAGAATTTATGAACACAGTTATGCAATAAATACAAACAAAAATGAAAATGCCTTGGCTAGGCACTCTATGGCAAATGGTGGGCATAAATTTAGTTTTATGGCAATAGACCAAGTTCAGTCTAACATTCGAGGTGGCCCTTATAATTTAATTCTTGAAGAATGTGAATTGACATGGCAAATCAGATTAAATGCTTTTGTCGAACCTGGTCTAAATGACCATTGTAATATACTATGTCTTTTAAAACTTAAAAGTTTAGAAAGAAAGTAAATAATTTCATACATTTTTTCAGGTCATTGGTATGTTTTATTTATACTATTATCTTTTTGTATAAACATCATACATATATATTTTTTACATGTGGGTATACATATACATATATATATATATATATATATATATATATATATATATATATATATATATATACACACTCTTTTATCATATACCTTTTATATCAACACCTTTAATATAAATATTCAAGGTTTACAGGTGGTGACGATGTTTCTATAAGTTGTAAACAGTTGGCAGTTTACAACAATTGTGACATTATAGTTTTCAGTTATGAAAGATTATTTATAAGATATTTTATAAGTTTTAATAAGGTACTACTTTTTGTAGAATCAATACACTATTTAGGCAAGATCATGTAACTGTATTTCACTATTTACTGGCTACGTGTTGTTTTGAAGTGTAATCTGAAGAAGTTGCCTTAATAAGGTGACGAAAAGCGCTTAATTAAAAAAGTATTTTTCAAGAGTGGTTTGAAGAATATTTTTTGGAGTTTGGTGCCATTGGTGTTTTTTCAGAGCTTTGTCTATACAATTGCTACAGTCTTGAAAATTAACCACAGTTTTGTTTATTTGTCGTACAGGTCACAGTAACTCACAGAGAAGTACAGAAGTAAAGCTGTACATACATGTGTATCACATTTATTATGATTACAAATATGTCTTTGCAAATCTGCATGACACTAATACCACTGACATGTTTAACTCACACACATTTGACACTTACTAGTGATTTGATGTTATCACCATATATGTGTGTGTCAAGTGATGACATTGCTCATGCTCCATGTGGATGTTGTCTTGATGTGGGCATGTCTGTTTGCCTGTACTGGTGTCTTTACCTATCAGCACATGCCTGGATGTGTTCACATTAATGCAAGAGACCTTAATGCTTTGTATATGTCACATATATAGTCATACACAGCCTTAAGGGACATGCCTGTGACCCTGCAGACTTGCTCATGGAAAAGTTTACATGTATGTGTTTTGCCATATATATCTACATGGCACTGTACAGCAGTATAGCATCCTGCCATGTATTACCTGTGTTGCACATGTGAAACACATGGGACAATGGCTAGCTTGATGGTATTTGCAGGGTTAGATATCAACTATAGCATGTCTGGTCATATTGAACTAGCAGGCTATATGCCCTGGGCCATTTATGAGCATAGGCTGAAAGGTTACCTAGCTGTAGCCAACGGACAGGTAACGTTCAGTGGCCAGTTCAAGCAGTGCCACAGAAGTGATCCACAGGCTTAATGATATATTTGCCATGCGGTCATCACACCATGTCTCAAAGAGGGGCAATGTGCAGCTTTGCTGGACAGGGATGCATATTATGACAGGAATATGCAACGTGTATGGGACAGGGATCTGTCAGGCATGTTATGATCCTTGTACTAGAAAGGTGGATGTCCATGAAGTATGTGTTTATTTGGAATCAGGATGTAAGTGCAGCATGTCCAACATCTCTGGGTTGGACATGGCTTTATTCAGGGTAGGCATCATGCTACATAGTGGAGCTAGGGTTTGAGAAGGCCGGTGTAGGCCATCTGAACATGGCCAATAACCCTTAAAGGAAATACGTGATCTATTATGGGTCACTTGAGTGTTGAGTATGGCTGAACAACAATCTCTATATTCATGCATGGCACCCTGTCATGATTAGGGGTGCCACTTATGACTGTCTGACTGGTCTGGTGAAGTGACTATCAAAGGAAAGACTACTGTCCAGCTGCATCTCATACACATACAGTTTCCATTAAGTTGACCGCTGCCTAGGTGGTAGTTCATGGGTACAGTGTTTTTAACATAGGGAATGACAATGCAATACTTGGCTGTGAGATTGTGGCCATATGTCACACACCACACATCTGACCCATAAAGGCCCTTCTGTATGTTGCCCACAGCACTCATTGAGTCAACTATTGCTCCTAGTTCACAGTCATTTGCAAACTTCAATAGGCAGATGCCTTCTGTGTTAGTCTGTGTGGTATAGATAACAAAGAGAGGGAGTACCAGGAATGAACCCTGTATTACTGTGTCTGGCACTGGTTTGATGTGCGTGTATTAGTCAGACACCTTCTGTAGTGCTGGTTCTGCCAGCTGTCCAGTTGCCAACCAATCTTGTGACATAGGAATATACACCTAGTTCGCTGAGTGTAGCTGGAACACAGTATGGGTGATGGTGTCCTAAGACCTGGCAAGGTCATGATATGCTGTGTGAATCAACCTTACTGTGATCTACATCTGTACTGACTACATCAAATACATTGATCAAGGTTCATGGCCTTACAGACCAGACTCAGCAGGGTAGTAGTACACTATTTCTCATTATCAGTGGTGTCTCCCCCTTTGTGGGGTGTGCTAACTGTTGCTGTGCACCATTCATTGTGTACACAGCCCGACATTAAGCTATGATTGAACATGATGTGTATGTGGAGAGCAAATTGTTCTGACATTTGTGCAAAATATACCCTGGGATGTTGACAGGTCCCATGCAAGCTGTATGTATGGCTTTAAAGAGTGCAGCTTGTACCTGCATAGTTGTTATTACAGGAGCTCTGTAGTGTACATGGATATAAAAATATGTGTACCTATTGGGAGGGAGGGGAGAGTGGGTTTAGGTTATCCAAGACCCTATCTGGATGAACAAGTGCTATTTCTGTAGGTCTAGTACTTCTCATGCCATAGTGCTGTGAAGCACGGCTGGACTTGTTGTGGCCATTACGATTCATGGACACAGCAATAGAATGCTCTGTGGTTGGCCTCATAATATGTGGCTGATTCGTTTCACAATAGCTTTGTGTGGTTTTATATGGTGTATATGCATCTTACTGAGGCTGACCAGGCATCACCTCCACTCATGTGTGTTCACTCTTGCAACAGTTACTGCCTTCTGTGGTACAGTTTAAGGCAGGGTACCACCAGTTTGCCTTCCTGTTTGTGTTTGGTTGAATCTTGGTTCTGTTTCAATGGCACAATCACTGCACTTATATGAGTGCTTAAAGTGCATTTGTGTAGGATTCAGCATTTGCACAAGCATTGTCCATCTGCATGGGTGCCATGACAGTTACCACTTCACTCTTAAGAAGCATAACATTGCCTTTGGAGACTGACTATGTGTAGCATACTGTTAGCCCTGTTTGTGTGACTATGGTGATCCAGGTCATTGGGGTTAATGAAATCCAACATGCATTGAGCACAGGTGTTGGTACATGAGGAGTCTTCCCAGTTCATAATGGGATAGTTGAGAGTAGCCATTATTATGGTTTTCTGTCTCAAACCTAATATTCCCCATTACAGCACAATATGACAGCTGGGAATTCTGAGGCATGGTGGGTGATCTGTTGCAAGGTGCAATTTGGATTCCACTTTGGCACAAAGGTAGTTGCTCAGCATAATGCATCTGAAGTTATGCAAGTGCAACTAGCGTGGAGGTGTACATATCCTTCAAGAATATGGACACACCTGTGGCCTGTGTGTTCCAATAAAGGATAATGGCCACGAGGTGAGGTATGTGTTATAACATGGTCATGCAGGGGTGCTCTTCGGAGCATTAAACCATATCTCGGTCACTGCACAGATATGTTCTCCATGTTAAGGATTGACGTGAGTCCATATTGAGTTTCTGAAATGTATCATTGAGTAGTGAGACCTGAAGTTTATTGCTTGGCTGTCCCTGTTACAGCAGTGGACTTTCACTTGAACTCTGCATGATGAAGGTACTATAGGGGAAGCATGAGCCCTAGCCAGTATCCAGAGTCCTAGATGTGACAGATGCAGGGCCTGTCTGGCAAAGCATCATAGTCTGTCAACCATGTTATCCCAGGCAGAGAAATGCTGGATACCCTTTGAATTACACCAGTACATTAGACAATTGTGGAATACAATCCTTTTTTCCCTGTACTGCAGTATCATTCTGGCCAATGGCAGAATGCTACCCAGGCCTCAGGACATACCTGCACTGGCTGCAAGACCTAACAGTTCTTACATGTGTGTTTCCATGCAGTCCAGGCTACTGCATCACAGGTCCTGCACAACAACATGGAATATGCCAGAGCCATGTGTATAGTTCAAAAGGTAGTCTGAGTGTATGGGTATGTGGCTAATCATGGCAGACAGGCAGCTGACAGTATGTTTGCCCTCGTATAGCTTGGTGTGTAACATAGTTCTAGTGTTTGCATTCGCAAATGAGTACTGTTGGGCATGTTTCTGGCCATGTGTTCTGAGGTGTGGCACAATTTGGCAAACTATGTCATACAGTTTGTGTATTTTGTTGTCTGTCTATTCCAGCTTGGGAGATCTCTTGCTTGGCCAGATACTTATAAGCCTCTGTGAATGTGTGTGATTTCTGGTGGTATGTGTGGTGTCCTTACTGTGTTCTGGTAAGGGTATGTGTTGGTTGTGGTGATGAGATGCATGTGTTAACCTACACCTCATGACTGTCCAGTCCAATCATGGCTGTAGACTGGATTGCCTTCCAGCTTACCTCTGTAACTGCATCCCAGACAATGTGTGGGGTGTGGTGTTAGGTGAATTGGGCAGTGTACATGGCATAGAGATTACATTCCCCCAGGATGGCCACATACACAAAGCTGACGTTAGTCAACACCAGTAGCTGAGTAGTGGACATGCCTGTATGAGCATTCAGTACTACAAGTACCAAGTACTGTATTTAGTTTACTTATTGCTTATGAAGATGTTTTAGGCAGTGATGCTCACAAGTAAATATTTGTTATGGATGTGGCAACACTGGCTATTACAGAAACATAGTAGCTATCTTTAGCAGCAATCCTCATCTGAGGATCACATCACATCCTGATAGTTGATTACAGATGATGCAAGTGTCAACAGGTCTGTATCCTTTTCTGGGTATATGCTCACATATCCACCAGAACCATGAGCTCTGTTGGGCAAGGACACACACTCCCCAAACAGAGTCAATTATCAATAGATTCTGCTGCCACTATCAACATGATCAGGATATAATCAGATAGTATAAGCCATCACCTATGAAGCAGCTATTATCCATGGGCATCAGTCTCCTACATCTTACACTCCTACTGCAGATGTTACACTGTAGTTAAAGAAGATATGCAACTTGTTTCATTACCAGTCCTGTGCACAACCTTACATACAGTATTTGCAAGCGACTGTTAGGTTGGCAATGAGAGGTTAGGCTACACAAACCTGAAAGTTCAGCCAGTGTGTCTCTACTCTCAATATCCACTCTATGTAGGTGTGCACATAGCCATTTGGCCCAGCCCTGTAACAAGGGTCATTACACATTTGCATAACATGTACACATGCACAGCTGTTATTGCTTGCAAACAATACTAGAGAGGTGGATATTATATGTCTTATGTACATGGATAGTTACCTAGCTCTTCCAATTTTCTGTGCTATCATGCTGCTAAACTGTCAGATGAATACAATTCATATGTATCCTGTTATTGTGTATTGTAATCGCCAGTAGACATAACTAATGTTTGCATAACATAACAGAAATGCTATGTAAAATGGAATACAGATCTGCCTAGAATACTGTACATTACACAGTTATTGGCACAATATCCCACAATGCAAGTAATATTTGCAAAGTAAGCCCACCTTTGACATGTTCATCTCACTAATATACCCATACATATGTCTATTGTTAGAATATATCAGCATATACTATCCCCTGTTATAGCACATACTTGGGCCAACCCTGACACTGACAGTGGCTGGAAAATAATTGGTGAATTCCAAGCCCATATATATCATCCCTTGTGGTGTATAAGGAGTTTGCCTTGGGACCTACAGCAGTACACACACAGAATACTACAAGCATTACTACTGCTCAACAATACATCACTACAAGATAGCTATTTCCACTATATGCATTAACTACACTGTAATTATTACAGAACAAGTACTACATACACAGACATACTAAATGTTATACATACCTTCTTGGTAATTGGAGATGTTACTGACTGGTATTTTAATCTTTTTCGGTTTGTGTTTCAATCTTCTGTTGGGTATTTTGTACTGTTCTGCAGGTATATACAGATGGTTTGAATGTGTGACAAGGCATCCTTTTATAGTTAGAGATTGGTAACATGCTATCCTGATCACCATTTGGTGTTCCAAAGTAGTTAATTACATGCACATCAGCTGTGCAGCTACTCCATTAGCTAATACCATGACAACAGTGGAGTATAATTGAGTACTCCACTTGGGCGTTGTCCCTTTGCCTTACTTGTGATGAAGACAGCCTGGAAGTGTTGTCTGAAATCTATTGCAACAGCTGTATGGAGACAAACACAAATATACTGTGTGTAATGCCTAGAAGATTTGGTCTAAATGTGAGTACTGCTGTTATATTTCTGAACATTGCTACTTGTGCAGGGTTTGTCTGTACCTAATACTTCTGCATATGTTTCTGTCTGGCCAGGATGTTTGACCAGCTTAAGGCTGTATGGCTATGCATATAATGTTAGGGGGTTTACAGTGTGCTCACCAGACATCTTTAGTTTGGTGCAAGTGTGTATCATACTGTGCTGATAATCAGTAATTGGTAACACTTCCTGGTGTAATTACTTTTCAACCCTCTGAAACAGGATTAGTTCAAACAAACCCTGTAACATCAGCAGCTCTTCCATTGTATAACAGCAAATATTTCACATAGGGCCATGTTAGTGTGTCTCTGTCCAGGTATGTCAAGGTTTCAGCAGATGTCGTACAGTGGGTGAATAATTGGTTATGGTATGACAGTATGTATTGTTGTAATTAGTTTGGGTGTGGAGGAGATGTTGGTGGGTGTACATAGCAGATGCAGGTGTGTAGGAACTGCTTTTATACATATTCTATATGTGTGTGAGGGTTCTTTCTCTATGTGAACACCTGTCCCTTAGTGGACTAATACTATGGTAATTGCAGGCTGATTCATTAAGGCACTGTTAAATGCTACCTGTATAGTATGCAGGTAATGTTAGTCCTTGAATCCTTTTGGCAATACATCGGAATGTAATAAAATTTTGCTAAATGAAAGATGTCTGTGTATTTCTGTCATGGATATTTGCAGTCATTGTAGTTGTGTTGGTGACTAACCCTATTTGGCTCATGTCCATAGAACATATTTGTAATAGTGTATTGGCATATACTCTTCATATGTTATGTTCATATTGTTTGGGGTTGGCAGAATCTGTGATTGCTATGGTCCATGTTATACTCAGATTTGAACACTTCAGATGCTGTATACACACATGTATGTATGTATGTGTGTATATATATATATATATATATATATATATATATATATATATATATATATATATATATATATATATTATTGCATATGTTTATATGTGCCTCCATAGATGTGTAGATGTTTTTAACCTATCTATATATCTACATATATGTATATCTCTATATATCGACATGTATCTATGTATCTTTCTCTCTCTCTCTCTCTATATATATATATATATATATATATTTATGTGTATGTGTGTATATGTATATATATATATATATATATATATATATATATATATATATATATATATATATATATAGCATACACCTTTCACTGGGTACATGGCGGTTGTCCTGTTTCCACACAATCCTCCCTTTTGTGTTTTAACCTGTCTAAATACACAATTGGCATAAGTGCATTTCAGGTAGCTTAGTGGTAGGTTACTTTGAGGATGGTGTACATGGTATGGGTTCTAATCCTGGAAGTGGTTATTATTTTACCTCTCAGAGCAGGCATTGGTAGGGAAAGTGTGATTAACGCACATTTAAGCAGTTGTAAGCAAGATTGCCCTTGGTCTGCGCGACGGTAAGCAAAGGTTGCACCTGTGAAGTGCTTATCTGTTTAAGCGCCGCTTTCTGTCGCGCAAAACCACTTACAACTGATTAAAAGTGCTTTAATCAACCTGCATCCAACAGCTCTTATTCTGGCCCTCAAAATAATTTAACAGCCCTTGCAGGTCTTGAACCCCGGACCATGAACACCACACTCACTGACTTTACCATTAAGGCATCTGAAATATGTGCAAATGTTATGGTGTTTAGAATATACATTTTACTACAGGCATTTCTCACTACTGAAAACAAATGTGATAGTCAGTTGGTGTACATATGTATGATACATGTTAATGTTCATATGTTTGTGGAATTAAGTGTTGCAATGTGACCTGACAGGGTATATTAGGGATGAGAATGATTCTTGTTTTGTGTCCTTTTTTTATTGTCCCCATACTCCATGTATACCCCTCCAGTTCACTTATTGAACATCCAACCCAGGCTCCCCTTGATGCATAATTTCATTACCCATCATTCCTCCCCCACCCCAAACTCCACATACACAACAAACATCTCTTCTATGGTGAATTAAGTTAATATTAATAGTTATAATACCAGAGCTGCATGTGTTTTGTGTACACTTCAATTCCTTTGGATTGCTTCTGTGTCATGAAGTGTGTTCATAGATGTGCATATGTATGGCTAGAGATGTAACTCTATAAATATATATATATATATATATATATATATATATGTATGTATGTGCAGACATCACTGACATGCATATATATATATATATATATATATATATATATATATATATATATATAAAGTATTAATTTTCAACAGTTATACATATGTAGACTTGTATATGTTGATTCACAAACTATATATGTACACAAAGTGACTGTCCCATTTGTGGTCATTACTTTGGAATGCCTATAGTAAAAGGTGTAGTCTAAAAACCATGAAATATGTGTATGGCTTAGTGGTAAGCCCCATGACTATGGTGTGTATGGTGTGTATGGTCCAGGGTTCAAGACCTGCGATACTTTAAAAATGTGTTTTACTCCAGAATAAGGCTCATTTAAGCAGTTGTAAGCATGTTTAAAAGTGTTTGTGTGACATTAAAGCAGCAGTTAAATGAAATTTAAAAATGTATAACCTGTGCGTGCAAACATGGCCACATCTGCTAACTACTCAGGATATATATATTTCAGTGAAGTAACATCTCACTTTGTGCTTACATAACATTACAATCTCTGTTGACTTTACTCTCCAGCACACATGGGTTTATATGGGTGTTTCAAATGTTTATTATACTGAAGATTACTACCTAAATATGCAAGCTGTGGTTAAGGTATACTTTTTAACATGAAAAACATTTCTGACATTATTGGGATTTGAACCAAAAATGCACAGACACTATGCGAATGCTGTAACCATTACACTATTGACATTAATGTTGCTTCTGCCTATTTCCTGTTTTGATGATTTCTGTGTGTAAGCATGGCTACGCAAAGGGCGGAGGTGCCCAAACCCACTTAGCTTCACTTACTCTTGAAATAAAAACATAACAAATGAAATGAGAGACTATTAATTAAATTTCTGACTACATTAGCCATAGCCCCTCACTGACACACTTCAAGAAAAACCTTGATGTGTGAATGGGTAACAGAATATACACCCCTGGGATCATGTGTCCCAGAACTATACAGCCAGGGGGAGGGGGAGCCTCTCTAGTTTTATAGCTGCAAGACCTGTTGGGGAAATTGAATGGTGTTAATTTTTCACATTAACATGCCCTTTTTAGATCACTAAGTGCCGCTATCACCCTCCTCCACCCCAGTCTCCAACAGCTTCTGGCAACTCTGCCTGGAATCACTTCATTGGCTATGTATGACAGAGGCTCAGTTACTTCATCAATGGTGCAGAGAAAGTCAACACACTGTAGCTTTGCTTCTAAATGCCCTTGGGCAGATAGCCTGCTACCTATCTGTGAACCTCTAAAGTGCAGGCCATCACAGACATAATATGTGAATAAACAGAGCTTTCAGATCACAATATAGAGTGAGAAATCACCATGCAGTGAGAAAACAGTTAAGTACAGCAAGAAATTGCAGAACACTAATACTTAATCACTCCAAAAGCCTATCTTGGAAGCTAGAAGACTTGTACCAGTTTAAGGCTTTCTATTGCTTACCAGTAGGTTACCTACAGGAAAGATGAGAAACAAGCACAGATGGGAAACATGCATGCAACAATACCATTCTGGCTTGCATGCGTCAGCCTTAGGCTTTCCAAATACTGGCCAAGGCTTTTTTAGGCAAGGCTCAAAGGTGAATCCCACCTCCGTAAACAGCACAATAGCAAAATCAATGAGGGTTATGCTACTCAACGCCAGGAGTTGTAATCACAAAATGCATGCACTCACAGCACTCCTCAGTATGGACAACGTCAACATCTGTGCAGTAACTGAAACCTGTTTTAAGGCTCCTGAGAGCACACCAACACTACTGGACTACAACCCATGCGACACATTTCGACCACAGAACATGGACTGACAGAGACATGGAGGGGGTATATCCATATTCATCAGGGATACCTACATCTCCAGGTTAGTGGGGCAGCATGATACCTCTGAGATCATCCATGTGCAGCTAACATTAGCCACAACTGCAATGCAAACTGTGGCCTGCTACAGATCACCCTCCATGTCCCAGGACCATCAGTCCACCTACCTGGAGACAGTGGACAACATGACAGTCCTACCGAACACTCTGGTATTAGTCGATTTCAACTACCCTACCATTAACTGGGAAACATACTTGAGTACTCACTTCCAGGCCCTGCATTTCCTGGAATTTATTACCTCAAATGCCCTGTATCAGATGGTAACCTCCCTAACAAGAGGTGGAAACATACTAGAAGTGGTAATCACCAACATGGGTGACAGGTGCACCACAGCAGATGTAAACCGGTCACTGGTTAGATCTAACCATGAACTATTCACTGATGATTTCCACACCCAACCATCTCCCCCACCCAAGGAAACCACAGTGAAAACCTTTCCTACAGCTAACTTCACACTACTAAAGACAGAGGTGGGGGGGTTTCACAGCCCCCACGCTAAGGGAAAACACTGCTCAAGATACAAAAAGATTTACAAATGCACTCTATAAGCACCTACAAGGATGTATGGATCGTGCCATCACTGGTAAACCAAGACTCGCTCCTCCAAGACAAGGACACCAGTCTGGTGGACCACTACAATAAACAGGCTATACAACAGAAGTAGGACAGTAGTCCAGAAAAACAGCAAATCCCAAGAAGGGCAGACATCCAAGACCAGTATTAGTAAGAAACTTAGGTCCCTCATGAAATCATCTGAGGCTGACTTCAACAGGAAAATAGGCAAGGATTCAAAAGATAACCACAAAGCCTTCTTTGCCTATGTCAAGGATCTAAGTGGTAACACACAGATTTGCACTGTGCTGGTGCAATATAGCACAAAATATACTGAACCTACTGATATTGCGAATATCCTTGCAGATACATTCAGTGCAAACTTCTCCCCTAAAGAGCCCACTACAATACCCAAAAAGTACAGTATCTCAGACATCAGAGACACACAGGTGGAAATAGCCCTGTCAAATAGCAAAACACACCAATAATGGAGGCAGATGGTGTCCCAGACTGTGTCTTGCAAACACTACAAGATGAGCTAACCCCCCCCCACCTAATTAAGCTTTTCAACCTCAGCTTCTACACAGGCTACATGCCCATACAATGGTGCATAGCAATGGTTATTCCACTCCACCAAGGTGGAAACATAACTGACCATGGTAACTGCCACCCCATAAGCCTCACTAGCCTGGTCTGCAAAACTATGGAGTGCATCCTCATGGCACTCATTAACAAAGACATTGGTAACCTCCAAACACTTGACCCAACCCAGGTCAGCTTAGTTGAGTGAAGATCATGCCTACTGAACCTGTTTGACATCTTACAGACAGTCACCAAGGCATTAGATGAGGGGAGAGGTGGTTCACACATACTACCTGGACTTTGCCAAGGCTTTTGACACCATTCCCCACTCAGGTATTATTGATAAACTCACCAGCCTGTACATAAACCCATACATCACAGGATGGGTTGCCAACAGGCTTACACACAGAACCCACATGGTAAGACTAGCAGCCTCCAGGTCCAACTCTTAACCAGTCACAACTAGTGTTCCACAGGACACAGTTCTGGGACCCCTACTGTTTGGCATATACTTCTCAGAGGTACAGGCAAACACAGGTAGACTACAGCAGACCATGTTTGGCAATGACTGCAAACTGGGAGCCATAACTGACAGTCCATCTGACACAGACGTCCTTCAAAGGGCCTCACAGAGACCGACACAGGGTGTCAAAGTCATGGCCTCAACCTAAGTGCCACAAGCTGCATGGTCATTCCAACTGGGAAAAACTAAACACCCACATATTAACACATAAGTGGCAGCCACCTTAATTCAGACGAGGTAATAGTGGATCTGGGGACTAAGGCAGATAGTGTTCTCTCCTTTGACAATCATATCTCCAAAGTAGTTGGGACATCCTTCTATGTAGGCCATCTGATTACTAAAGGGTTCTCATCTAGACATACTGAAGTTATAGTGCCCCTTTATTCGTCACTCATCAGTCCCATCATACAGTATAATAACTCATTTGGGATGTACCTCAGAAGACACTTCCGACAGCTGGAAGGACCACAAACGTACCTCGCCAAGAGGATTACTGGCCTCAAACATATGTCCTATGCAGCCAGACTGAATAAACTCCTGCTTTACTCAGTGGCATCTTGTTTACTCAGAGATGATCTCTGCTGGCTACAAAGCCATGTCCAACTCAGAGGCTTAATGGATATGCTCCACCTATGGGATTCCATGTCACCATGAGCCACATGCTGTAGTGAGCTAAACCTTGCACAACAATAACTAGAACATGCTGGAGGGACAGATTCCTGTCACAGACACTCCCCATGCTTTGGAACAACATCCCTAATTACATTATACAGAGCCCCTCACTAACAATCTTTAAGAGAAACCTTGAAGAGTGGATGGGGAACAGTAGATACACCCCAGGGATCCCGCCATTGGCTCTTCTCCACAGAGGGACAGTTAATTAATCAATGGGGTGGCAAAAGCTGACACATTTTTGCTAGGCTTATGAATTCCCTTGGGCAGTTAGCCAAGTACCTACCTATGAACCTATACATACAGTATCAGCACATACTAATAGCTTAATTTACTGTTCAGGTGTTGACTTACCTTGTGCCAATAGCAGTTGTGTGTGCAATAGTTGAGGGCTGCCTATGTTGGATGCACACAGTAGACTGCCTATGCATGACAATTTACAATAGTCTTGTGTGTGTGCCATCCATTTTTACTGTGTGTGCAGGTGGAGAAAGGTGTCAGTGCCTAGGTGCCTACACTGTCAGTGTGTATGCTATATGTTCCCTCCTTGCCAAGGCATGGGTATACTGGACACACCTCCGTCTGCCTACTGGGGCTGGCTCAGGGTGTTCATGGTCTGAGTACCTCTGTGCCTGTGGGGCCCTTGGCAGTGGTGGTGGGCTGCGAGGGCCTTCACCATTCTGTCCCTGCTGAAGCTGTTTCCACAGGATCATATTGTGTAGCAAGGCACATACTATGAAGATGTGGGCACACCTGTCTGGAGAGTACTGCAAGGCTCCACCAAATATTTTTCTCCCCAGGCCTCTGCTGAAAAAGGGCCTTTTTGGCTCAGTCAGACACCCCTGGTTAACAAATGTAAAATAAAATATGTCCAAGCAACAGAACCGTGATTTAAGCATCCCAAACACACGCTCTATGATTATTCTGGTTTGTTCATGTGCCTCATTATGGCATTCTTGCATGGGTGTGTGTGCATTTCTGATGGGAGTCATCATTCACGGTTCCAGTGCATAGCCAGCATCCCCCACCAGGTGGCTATATGGGATGTCCCCACTGGCAAATACCTTATACAGCTGTGAGGCATGCCAGATGTGGGAGCTGTGATAGCTTCCAGGGCTGCCAGCACACACATCCATGATAATGCCCTGGGCATTGCACACAACCTGGCAGTTGATGGAGGGATATCCCTTGTGGTTTATGTAGCACCTACCCTGCTCTGGGTGGTGACTTGATGTGTATGTGCGTGCAGTCTATTGCACCCAGTACCTCCGGGTATTCTGCCACACAGTGGAAGAGACATATATTGCTGGCCAACTCCTCCTGTGTTCGGGTGAAGTATATGTGCTCATTGGCATGTGGTAACATGGCATCCAGGAACTGGTGAATTACCCTGGATGCTGATGCCTGTGAGATCCCCATGATATCCCCAGTTAGCCTTTGAAAGGTTCCTGTGGCTAGTATTCTCAGGCTTACACATACCTTTGTATCCACTGGGATGGGTTCCCCTCTGTTTGTTCTGGCTCTGAGGCGTGGCCAGCACAGCTCCGCAAGTTGCTGCAGGGTGTCCCTGTCCACCCTGAAATGCTCTACTATCTCCAGATCATGTAGCCCCTGGTAGGTTACCCTGGGTCTGAACACTCTTCTCCTCCTCTGGTGCCTGAGGTGGTTGTCAGCATCCTCCTCCACACCACCTTCAGTCTCCAACATATGCTGGTGGATCAAAGCTATGGCAGCCCCTAACATGTATATGTTAAAAGTTTCCAGTATGTATACACCAATGGTGCAGAGTGTATGGGAATACACAAGTGTGTGTGAGGTGCTTTCACACTTTATACTATTGTAATATGGATACTGCTGATGTCATTGGCTGTGTATGAGCAATTTCACCTGCAAGGTATCTTAATTATGGGTTTTACAGTGAGTACTGCAAGTGTGGGACCTGTAGTGTGGAGTTATGCTTGCCTGCCTTGATTAATCTGTTGCCCTTTAATTCACTTTTAAACCTGGATCCCCTCCCATTGTCAGGCATGCATCCACCTGACAACTTTCTTGTTTTGTACTTTCCCTACCCAGTCATGTGTCACTTAAACTTCGCAATAGTGCGAAAAAAAAAATGAAATGTTATTTTTATATTTTGTACATGTTTTTTTATGCCAGTGGCTATATATTTAGCCATTGGCATATATTAACAATATAATACATGTGTTTGGTCAGCTGTCATGGCTCCGATTTTATGTTTGCAAAAATGTAAACCTTTTTTTACAGTTTACATTTCTGTATAATTACACTATGCCTGCACCACTTTCTAGATCACTAAGTACCTTCATTTGCATGCCACACTGCTGCAAATGGGGTAATTAGCATACAGGTGCCGGGAGCTGTGTGGACGTAGTGTACGCAGGTAGTGCACATGGAAACAGCTCATACCTGGATTGCTTGCTGGTCATATTTGGTGTTGGAACGCCAATGCTATGCCTGCACCTGGCGCAAGCTTTATGAATCCCGGGGAAAGTCTATTGCACATACAGGTTAATGATGGTACCAGCAACCACTAACATTTTTTCTAGTGTAATTATGATTGTATTCCAAAGAGTTTTGGATTTTAGGGCAAATGTCTACATTCAGTGTACACAATTACTTTATAGGTTCCTGAATAGCTCTGCCATGTTGGATTCATTAATTACATGTAATTCAGCAACTTATATTTTCAGTAGTATATTCTACTGTTAACTTTGTTTTGAGGCTAAGTATATAGCCATTTAATGAACACCTAATAGTGCAGTACTGAGTACATGACAAACCGCATAGTTTTCACAATAGCAGCACTTAGTGTAGGCATTCGCAAATCTCCCCCAGAGTCTTCAAAAATATCAGAATCCTTTGCATTAACATTTATTCTTAGACTTTTGGGCACTCTTTCTCCTGTTATACATTTATAAGAAAAATGTTTCCCCTTATAATGTAGATACTTTTTAACTTTATATCAAATTTGTTTAGTAAACTTCTAATGCCTTCTTTTGGATTTTCAGTTATAGACGCTTGTATACAGTCAACATTAATATCTGGCAACAGCAAGCATTTTTTTCTACTTTAGAGCCCTGTCTAATATAATATTCTTTGATTTTTTTCCAATAACACACACAGTTCAGAAGACAAGTTTAATAAAGTTTAGGTGAAAAAGACACCCTTTGTTGAAAATAAATCCTGTGATTCCATATACAAATTCAAGTAGAAAACCTTCCAAATATGAAAGACAAAACAAAAGAAAACAAAACATTATGGTACTCCATTTGAGTGAAATCCATATAATTCATAAGCAGAAGTACTCCAGTGAAGGAATTATTCAAGAGGTAAGGTGTTTTGCATAAGATAGGCATGCTACCACCAGAGATACTGCTGTCTACACTTATGGGCCTAAATGAGTGGTAGCCAGAGAAGCCAGGCAAGTTAGGAATGATAGCACTGCTCTGAAACCACACTTTAGTGATAACACAAGTATCCGTGTCTTCCAAAGTTAACAAGTCCTGTCAGGCTAATTTCAGTTCTTAGGGGTTTCCTATAAGATTTTAGTTTACTGCTTGTGCATTGCTGTGTTTTGGAAAATTTGTCTTAATGGGTAATGCTTGTGTAGACTTGACAACTTACCCTCTGACTGACTCATTCTAGAGATCTAGCCACATCTAATGCATTCTCCTCATTCTCAGCGTGGACACTTACCCACTTGCGGGTCTAACTTCTGCAGTTCCTAGACAAAAGAAATAACTTACCCGAGAGCCCTTGCTGACTATGCAGGTTCAGTCTGTGCCTCAGCCAATGGTGAGTGAACATGCAGTGGTAATTTGTTATGTTTCAGACCACTCACTTACCTCTCTGGTCTCCTCTGTTGTAGTCCTTTTAGTTACCATGAACCAGGGGATCAGCCATGACCTCTTAGGCTATTTCAGTGTCCAAAATAGGCATGGGAGAAGTATTTGTATTGGGACATGTAGTTTCACCAGGGGATGCTTCAGGATGTGCCTGGGGGAACAGACCTCTTGAAGGGGCACAGATTCCTCTTCTAGTCAGTCACAAAAGGCACCTGTTAAGAAAAAACAAAAGGTTAAACATTCTTCAACTGAAGATACAGTATCTATAATAAGATAATTGTTTTACCTTAGCTATGAAATTGTTACAGAAAGTCAGTCCTGGTACACAGCCTTCTGTATCTGTTCAGCAGTTAATTTGAAATATCCCCGAGGAAGATTGGTCAATTAAGTCCGACATAGATAGAGACAGGGCTTTATCTCCTACAGATTCTTGTGCCCAATATTCTGATGCTGAGGAAAACTGCTCTTCCCAGCTTTGTTGGGAGGTAATGTCTCTTCTCAAATTGTTACCAGGATGAGTTGTGTTTTTATGGGAAATGATGGATGTTCCCACTGTAATGAGGAGATTTTTTAATGAACTGTAAGTGGGTTTGCCTCACTCTGCGCTTTTACCCTCCTCTAGTGCCAGCCTTAGCAAAGGTATATTATACTACCTGTAGTAGATTCTTATTTTCAGACCCCGTAAAAGCAGATAGGCAACAGGTTACTGGTATCATCCAAGCCTTCCTCTGTGGATATAGTGGAGAATGGTTTGGGACAGATTTGATTTTAGAATTTTTTTACTCTTGCACTTTGGCATACAGAATTCTTAACTATCAGTTTCATTTGTGAAGTTCGTGCCTGTCTTAGTCTTATTGTTTTTAACATTTCTCTAGTATCAAAACGCCTTAAAAACACATATGATTGCACAATAAGGCCTCTGCTTCTGTAACTGTTTGAAGCGGTATATCTGGGTGTGAAATCAGAAGTTTTTTCTTGAATAAGTTTGAATTTTTGAACTCATCTTTAGAAAAAAAAAGTTTTTATTAAGCCCATCTGCTACTTAGGTCCAGAAACCATTTGAGGAATGAAGGAAATTAGTTTAGGGAGTTTTGTAAGATTTTTCAGAATACGGACATTATTTCACCCCTCTACCAAAACCTTTTGTATTATATATGGCATTCTTGAGCTCTCAGGTTATTGAATTGAATCATTTGAAATGCAAATTGTTAAGTCAGTCAGGATGTACTATTGAGAAAAGGGATTGAAAGTGTCATGGTCTTACCCATTTTATCCTTGTTTAACTACATCTATATTACATAAAAGCTTGCATAACTGGCAACGCTTTCTAGTTAGATTATTTAAGGGAGGTCAGAAGGCTACAGATAGATGTTGGAAGTATAATGCTGAGAAAGTAGATTACTTTCATATGGTGTGTGAGCGTTCTATCATTAAGCATATTTTGTTGAGAACCTATCATGCCAAATAATATGCAGCACTCACTAATACACCAACTCTAGATAATCCAGTTTTTGGTGCTTAGTTTTAACAAAGTTAGTGCTCATTTTCCTAATAAGATATTCTGTGTTTCGAGAATGGATGCTGTAATCATCTTAAAGAATATATTTTAATACTGGACATCTACTTAGGTAGACTGTTATAATGAATATAACATTTTTTGGTTTACTTTTTCACTTTGTTGGAAAAATTTGTTAGCCTAACATTAATTTTTTCCTATCTTGGTTTGCATAATGTGTCTGGCTTGGGAGATGAGCCTTTACACTAAATATATAATTTTAAGATCCACAGCAAAAGGAAAGAGAATGGATGGTCCTTGTATATGCCTGTGCTGCAGTTCTGTCTTTATTATTTTATTTTCCTTTAATTTTTTCATCTCACTAACCGCAACTAAGCCATGCTTAACAAGGAAAAACAAAAGAACAGCTGTTTTTCTTTTTTTTCATCCATGCTTTGTAGCAGTTTAGTGTGCTGCAGTGAAGCCGCAAACTTTTTTATTGTGTTTTATCTGTATATTAGCACCCAGATGTTCTCCACCTGCAATCCATTCTCTAACAATGTATAAACAATAGTATATTAAAAAACCGTTGAAGATTTTATGTAAAAAGCATGAATACATTTTATCAGAAATACATAAAAAATTAGGAAACATATTTCTTTGCTGATCAATGAACCTAAATAATGAAAATAATTCAGGAACAGGAAAGGTTTCTGAAAAGCAGACAGATCCAAATCAGTCAAGGATCTGATCATTTAACCAAAAGGTGTGCAGCACAAACGACACAATCAACAAACCTAGAACCACAAAAAAGTGTTGTAGTCAGCAGGAGCAGGCAGTTTGGACAGTAAAAAATACTTTATTACAAACAATAGAAAAGAGTTAAGCTCTTTCGTCACCAGGCTACTTTTCTTGTTGGGATGACCACTGAACATGACAGACTTAGTAATATGGTTAAGGAGATTATCACCCACAAGTAGGGCATTCTTAAACTTGATGAAGACTTGTACCACCACTTAGGTGACAAACCGACCTTTGTTTATAAGGTCCATAGTAATTTGAAGGAGGTGGTTGAAAAGCATAAACCCACATGGAAGTTAGGCACTGTTAAATGTGGTAGGTGTAACTACTGTCGGTACATTTTAGAAAATGACACAGTTTCTCTAAAGAACTATTGTCAATCTACTGTCACCTTAAAGGGGGGGGGGGGTGTAACTCTAAAGGTTTGGTTTACATAGCAGTTTGCAAACAATGTAGTGGTTTTTACGTAGGCAAAACGGAGAGGACACTGGGCAAAAGGATTTATGAACACCTGTATGATATGAGGAAGGGCAGTTTGAATAATGCCTTATATAAATATTCCCAGTCTTGCACAGGTTTCAAAAAATTTTATTTGACATTTTGGAAATAGTCCCCAAGGATGCCAGGTGGGTTACTTGGGACAACAGACTAGAATGCAAAGAACTCCTCTGGCATTTGAGGCTGGATGCCACAGTTAAGCCTGGCCTCAATGAATTTGTTTCCTTACAACCAGTCCTCAAATTAAGAGCAGCTAGGTTGTGAAAAAGGGTATTATATTAAAACTTTGGTAGTTAAAAAAATTTCAGGATTTTTTTGGATTTTATATATTTTCACAACTACATTATTAATTGATGAGAATTTTTATTATATTTTTATTTGTACTTTCATTAAGAAACACATTTGGATTATGTTTTTTATGTTGATTTTTTTTATTTTTTTTTTATTGTTTGTTTCAATGAGGATTTTTTATTTCCAACTTTAAATTTTTTTCTGAACAGGTTTGGAAGCAAGGTGCCATAGACTGGATGGAGAAAACACTGTTCTGTGCATACTTAACTAATTTTTTAGATTAGTCAATTATTTAATTAAATAATTACATTTGTATTTGTTACCTCACCGAGGACTTACTTAAAGCGGAATCTGGCATTAGTAGTTAGTTCTGATGAAGTCCTCTGACAGATGAAAGTACTTCACTGTTTTGTTTTGTTTGTAATAAAGTGTTTTTTAGTGTCTGAACTGCCTGCTCCTGCTAACTATGACACGTTTTTGTGGTTCTAAGTATCCTGATCATTTAGCCTGTACAGGATAATGTGCATGTTAGTAGAATCCCCTGGATTTACGATGCCCGTTATAGCGTGCAGGATTAGTCTAAGAGCTATTTTCAGCAATATGGCCGACGTGTGATCCAGGAATGAGCTCCCGGGATGTGCACGTGAGCTCTTAGATTAATCCTGCACAGACTAAGCTCCTGTATGCAAATTACCTTCATTTGCAGGTGGAAACCATGCAAATGAGGATAATATGCAATCCAGGAAGCTGGCAGCTGCCCGTGCAGGATGAGTGCAGTGTGCAGAAATGTACTTGGTTAGTAACCGAGCACATTTCTGCAATTTACAAAACAGAGATATGACAGCTCCAAATAAAGGCTGCATATCATTGAGGAAGCATTCCTATGGCCAAGTAGAAGGCCATTGGCATTGAAAACTGTTAACAACCTTTAATTTTTATTCGCTGATCTCGGCTGTTTAAGCATAGGGCAGCGATGCACAAACGGGATCGGGGGGAAATAATAAAATAAACTTAAAATAAGCATTCTAACTAAAATCAGTATTATGCCATGCAAGTCAATGGCAGGCAGAAGACAACCTGGCCAGTGAGTAACGGTTGCTAAGGGGGGAGGCTCAGTGTGGGACATGTAACTATGCATTAGCAGGCAATCCTATGCAGATGACCCCAAATCACCCCAATCTAAATTCACTTTCTTTTCAGCTATTTCCATTTCCCTCTCTATGCAAATGTTATTAGATACTTCTTGCTATCTTGTTCTACAATGCTTTCTTCACTCCATTACTTTATATACCACTTGTTTATTATTATTTTTTATATTAGAATTTAGTTCTTAACAGTTTTTATACTTAGCATCAGTAAAGTTTTATAAGTGGAGCTTATCTCCCCGGGCCTCTACTGAAAATGGACATGTATCCAGCTAGACTAGCCCGGTCAACAAATGTAAAATAAAATAAAAATAAATAAAATAAAATGAGGGAAAGGTTGGTGAATCCCACATTTCCCCAGGGTGTGAGGCAGGTCCCAAGAGTGTAAGAGTATAAATAGCTGGGTGCAAGACTAGGATATAGGTGACATCATGGGTGTGTGTGTCAGGCATACTGTAAGTGGAATGGAGACCTGTGGCTCGGGATTGCTCCTAGCTTAGCACAGCTAAGCTAGGGGTGTGTCTAAACCTGCCTAACACTCTTTACAAAGTATAAGCAGGTGTGCATGCCGCGCACCGGGTTTTATAGGAAGAAAAAGGAAGTTAAACCAGGAAAAAGCAGCTATGTGCACATTTGAGCACTCTGTTAGAGCGACGCACACATGGGCCTAAACAGGGAGGCAGTGGGAAGGGAAAACAGCAGCAGAAAGGTAATCAAGGAGAACTAGCTTAGCTGACAGGTGAAATGCATCAGAATCAGCCAGTTACACAGGCAGCAGACCAGCCCAGCCCAGAACAATACTATAAACTATGCAAACACCTTTTCCCCATGTTTTTACCCAAAACTCTGCACCACCGTTGTATACAGATGGGGAAATTTTGCAAAATGAAAGCAAGAGAAAAAAATGCTTTTGCTATCATAAACCAGCATGTGCAAGAGACTGAGGGTGGTGAGGATGTGAATGCTGGTGAGCAACCCACAGTGAGGAGACAGAGAAGAGTGTACAGACCCAGGGTAACCTACCAAGGGCTACATGAGCTGGAGATAGTGGAGCACTATAGGGTGGACAGGGACCTCCTACAGCAAATTGTTGAGCTGTGCTGGCCATGTCTGACACACAGAACTAACAGAGGAGAACCCATTCCAGTGGATACCAAGGTATGTATAGGCCTAAGAATACTAGCTACAGGTACCTTCCAAAGGCCAGCTGGGGATATGATGGGGATTTCACAGGCATCAGCATCCAGGGTAGTTCACCAGTTCCTGGATGCCATGTCCGGTGAGCATGTATATTTCCCCATCACTCATGAGGCGTTGGCCAGCAATATGCGTCTCTTCCACCAAATAGCAGAATACCCTGAGGTAGTGGGTGCAACAGACTGCACGCACATATATGCATTAAAGCACCACTAGGGGAGCAAGGTAGGGTCTACATCAACCGCAAGGGCTTCCCCTCCATCAACTGCCAGGTCGTGTGCGATGCCCAAGGCATAATAATGAATGTGCTTGCTGGCTGCCCTGGAAGCTGCCATGATTCCCACATCTGGCATCTGATGCAGCTGTACCAGACATTTGCCAATGGGGACATCCCACACAGTCATCAAGTGGGGGATGCTGGATATGCACTGGAGCCATGGCTGATGACACCCATCAGAAATGCATACACACCCGAACAAGAACTCCATAATGAGGCACACACACAAACATGAATCATAATAGAGCATGTGCTTGGGATGCCCAAGGTGCCTGGATACATCTGGTGGAGCCTTGCAGTACTCAACAACTACATGTACCCAAATTGTCCTTGTATGTGTCATGCTACACAATATGATCCTGCGGAAACAGCTGCAGCAGGAACAGCATGGAGCAGGGCCACACAGACCCCCCCACCAATGCCAAGGCCTACACAGGAGCAGAGTGACCCGGAGGAGGAATAACCTGAGCCTGCCCCAGTAGGTAGAAGGAGGTGGGCCCAGTATGCCCTGGCCTTGGCAAAGAGGCAACGCATAGCACATGCACTGACACAGTAGAGACCCAAGGAATGACATCTCTCTCCGACTCGCACATACAGTAAAAGGGATGCTAAGCAAGGCACTACCTGTGCTCAACCATGTGTAGGGAGTGTACTATGTGCATCTGACATAGGCAGCCCTGCAGCACCGCCCTCAATACTGGGACACCCAAAGGTAAGTGACTCCCACATGCCAGTTGGAGGGAGGCACATACCCAACAACAGTCACAGCCAGCAAGATAGGTGTAGACGAACACAAACAAATGCTGTACTATGGCCTCTGAATGAGCCCAATGGGTAACCCCTACCCCAGGCCTACACAGACATACTACAGCAGGCCAGCCAGTTGGATGTAAGTTGTAAAGGCTAGGAAGTCAGAAACTAATATGTAGGTAGTGAAAGCTAAGATCTGTAGTACACTGGTATGCCTCTAGCCAGCACGATAGGTAAGACTACAGACCGAAATGGTGTACCTAACATACCAGTACAGTCCTAGCAAATGTGTAAAAGTGTAAGTTGTGCCCCACCATCCTATGTACACTTATAGTAACAGTCAGGTGTGCCCCCCCACCTCTATGCAGAAATGTAGCAACAGTCAATGCCAAATGACCAATGGATACCCCGCAGATACAGCATGCTACCTGTCGGTGTACAACACAAAGGTCAGCACCGCAGTACAAACTACCTGGACTTGATCCACACATGCAACATAGATGGCCATATTGGACATGCTCACACACTTAGAGGAATAAAGGCAATGTCAGTCAATAACATACTGAAAGGCCATACTGGGCATGCTCACATACTTAAACACATGAAGGCCATGTCAGCAAACACCAGTGGACCAGACATATCTGGCAGTTGCAGTTCTTAGTGCAGACACATGTCAGTATGCACCACTCCTGACTTGCACACAAAGTGGATAGGAATACAGACATATATGTAAGGACAACACACTATAATAAGCCACAGGTGGATGGACATAGATGTGCTGAAGAGGGTGACCGTGACAAGGAGCCATCTCGGCCTGTCCCACCGAGCACATAGCCAAAGGTCTCCAAACACATGAGGTGTAGGTGTCACTCACTGCAGATACTAGCCACCAGTATCTGTCAGCATAACGGTGTGTTGTATGTGCCAGCTGTGCAACATGACTGTACAAGGAAATAGTCACCTAGTAGCTGTATACATGTACCTGTGGCATATGACCCCCGTGTGTGCCCGCATGTGGCATGACAACCCCTACATGAATGGGTTACAGCCCATGCACACACTGCCCTCCCTATAGCAGTATCATGACAAACCTGCTGAGGTCATCCAATGTGAAATACACCTGTGGGAGAGCTGTAGCTCAGTAATCCCCATGGCATGTCCCATAACTGTGTACTGCTGTACTGATAAACTAGTTAGGTAGTAGTCCTAACCCCCGACTTGGCAACTGTGTGAGTATGTGTTTGTGTGCATGTCTCTCAGTCTCTGACTGTGTAGAGAGCAATACTTTTTAGGACACTCACACCCCGTACAATACATATACTCAACTTTGGCAAGGCTGCTGATGTCACTCACCTAGAAATACACCTCTGGGGAAGTCAGAGCCCCATAATCTCCGTAGTGCATCCTGTAACTGTGCACTGCTGTAGTGTGATAAAGTAGTTAGGTAGGTGTTCTAACCCCGGACCTGGCAACTGTGTGTGTGACTGAGTTGACAGCAATGCGTTTTAGGCCACTCACACCCCATACAATACATATACTCAACTTTGGCAAGGCTGCTGATGTCACTCACCTAGAAATACACCTCTGGGTAAATCATAGCACAGTAATTTCTGTAGCGTGTCCTGTAACTGCATACTGCTGGAGTGTGATAAAGTAATTAGGTAGGTGTTCTATCCCCAGGCTTGGCAATTATTGAATGACAAACAATGCTTTTTAGGTCACACACTGCTTAGAATTCATATACCCAACTCTGGCAAAGCTGCTGATGTCACTCACCTAGAAATACACCTCTGGGAAAGTTATAGCCCAGTAATGTCTGTAGCGTGTCCTGTAGCTATGTACTGCTGTAGTGTGATTTAGAACTGTGGTAAGGTTCCATCACCACCCATGGCAGTACTGGATGTTCTGAGTGTATTTCAATGTCTGTGTATGGAGCAATGCATCATAGTCTACTCACTTGCAGTACAATTCAAATGCCCTACTTTGCCAGTCCTGCTGATTTCATTCATTGTGAAATACAACGTTGGAGAGAAAATTCCCTGTAATCCCTGTGGTGCGACCTGTTACTGCTCCTTGTTGTAGTGTGATATAGGCCTTGGTCAGGGGGTTCTATACACATACATGACAGTTGTGGATGTTTTGTGTGTGTCTCACTGTTTGTATAGGGAGCAGTGCATTTTAGGCAAGTCACTCGCAGTACAGGTGAAATGCCTTACTTTGGAAATCCTGCTGATGTCAGTCACTGTGAAATACACCTTTGGGGAACAAGTACTCCAGTAATATCCATGGCGTGTATTGAAATTGCATAGTGCTGTAGTGTAATAAACTAGTTAGATAGGGGTTCATCTCCCAGACATGACAGGTGTGTGTGTGTGTGTGTGTGTGTGTGTGTGTGTGTGTGTGTGTGTGTATGTGTGTTTGTGTAACTCGTATCCTGTGTAGAGGTGAGTGTGTGACACCTGTGGCCAATGTAGAGGGGGTTTTGCTCATTACTTTTATGGTGCCCCTACTATATATCATGATGTCAACCATACAGGGATAACAGATGTAAATTAGCTGGAAGGCTGGGGTGCAAAGCCATACCCATACATGTGATGTCAAGGCTAGCCAATCCAAATTAGCAACCCTACTATTACCCAGAGCACACACTCAACCCATGTGTCATAAACACACACATGCCTAGGCAACAGCCAATATGTGGTTAATACACTGCATATTGGCCACTGATAGTAACTATGTAGTGGTAGCAGTGGGCTACAGAGGGCATGTCACCCTGCCCATTTGTCCAATATGCACGTACATGCAGACAGTGCACCTCCACCATGTTCCCCAATGGACACCTGCACCACTTGTGGTGCCTTCACATGTGATTCACAATGATGACGCTGACATCAGGGAATACTGTTGGCATGCTGTCAATGTAGGTGAAGGGTAAACCTGCTGCACATTACCAGTTCCTGCCACAGGTGGGCAAGACTGGCACATCTGATGATAATCTGTGTTCACAACATGGGCCAGACACCCCAGGTATAGTTCCACTTGTCATTGTACATGCATGTGGGAGCTGTGCACATCCCAGACACCATCCATGTCATGGACTAATGAACATGTACATGGCATGTGGTGTACAGCATTGGCCACACACAATAGTCACCCAGATGATGGGATGGGGGATGCAGTACCCACCTGTGTGGGCAAATGCAGTTACTACAGGCCTGAGCCACAATGCAGACCATTGTCATGGCCTGATGCCATGGTATACCCATTGCCTACCCTTGTACAGCCTGCTGGCACAGTTGAACACCACACACCCATGTAGACATGCACCCATGCATGTCAGAACTGGCACCCTGTGTGTTTGTGTGTGTGTGTGTGTGTGTGTGTGTGTGTGTGTTGTATGGTGTGTATGTCCACATCCACACTCACTACAACCCCCCAGGGCATACTGAAGCATGCTGTCTGATGTCTGACATCTCCTCATACTCTTTGCCCATACGGCCTCCGTATGACACGTATGGTGCATGTGATACCTGCACATTGATGTGTTGTGGCAGTCCCACTACTGATGAGTTGCAGTCCTGGCCCTGCCAAGTGTGTAAATGTGTGTGCATCCCTGTGTGAGTGTGCCTGTGTTGACGCTGGCACCTGTTCATGCAGACAGGCACATGTACGACACCTACTGTATATCTACCGTATCCCTGTTGGATATGTCACTCACCCTCACATATATTTTCTGAGTGCTCCACATCAGATAACCCATGTGGTGCATCCAATAACTGCATTGCACTGTGATAGCACTACATAGTTGTTGGGAGTTTGATACCCTGTGCTGGTAGGTGTGTGACACAAACATGCTTCAGTTTTACCCTCCCTCCCCTCTCTGACATGTATCTGCCTCTGTCTGCCTCCCTCCACTCCCTCTCTGGTGGATGTGGAGACCCACACCTGCCTTGCTTAGGCAGCAGCATGTGTATTTTACGTGATGCTCATGATCAGCTGATGGGCTCTGCACGAATTGCAGCCCTGCCCTAGCTGATTGCATGTGGAACAGCTGTGGTAACATTCCCATAGCCAATTGTATGGAAACACACTCCAATACCTAGGAACATCATGGTGGTGTTGGGCCTTTGCAGTCACTGTGAACAGGAACTAGATTTAATGTTTTGCAAACAGCATACCATATGGATTGGGGATTTACTTGTAACAACATATACTGTGGAAAAAGGGCAACCAACAGGAGGGGGATGTGCCTGACCTGACTACAGACTGTAAGTGCTGCTATACTGCATTTGGAGTAGTGTTGGTTTAACAGTGATTGTCTGGATATGCCTGTTGTACATGTCGCAATACCTCCCATGTCAGTTCCATGTATATGAGGAATCCCCTTCTGCAGGGTCATCTGCAGACTGGGCAGTGTTGTGCCTATGGTTTCATGTGTTAGCCACAGTGCATCAATCTGTGGAATGCAGAAGGTAGTGTGAGGATTGCAGTCTGTAGATGGTGAAGGCCGTGACAGTTACTGACTTCATATCCCTCATAGGACATATGTTGCAACAAACCCTGTTACAGTGGAAAATATATGAGGTTATCACAGCAACATGCGTATACTGGCCCTGTGTATGTGCTGTCAGCCACACCTCTGTCAACCTTTGTGCTTATGGTGGGCATGAAGTGGTGCATATGTGCTGTACACCATAAATACTGTCATCATATCTAAAAACAAGCCAGTGATATATCAGATTGCTACACATGTCATGTACAGTAGTGGTTATATTTAATGACATAAGCTGGACATTCTGTGGATGATTGTACAGTACTGAGGTCTGGGTAGTGATGGTGAATGTCGGCAGTGTGTGTATTGTTAATATGTACGTCAGTCTGTGTACAGAATGTGGTAGATGTCATTGTTCTAACTCCCCTTCTCTCAGATGTTGCATGCTGCCCCACTGTATGGTACCATTTTGCCGTACATGTTTGTAAGGCCATACACACACACATGTCCCATAACATAGACAGCCATCATAACAAACTGTGTAGCGCCCAGTATATGTAGGGTCATTCTATAAGTGGCACATATGAGGATGGTGTAGAACAGATAGTCCATATACTGTAATATTATGCTAGCTTACCATATGTGGCTGTGGCTGTGTTCACATTGGTTGTGGTTATACAATGTCACACAGGTGTATCTAACCCTGTGCTGTGACATGACTCTCGAGCCTGCTATATATGCAGGTATATGTGCATTACCCCATACGAGATGTAGGCCAGTGTTGATGCAGTCTGCCTGTAGTCTGTACAGTGCATTGTTACATGCCTAGCAGCTTAGTGAACTTAACCAGTGGGATGTTATGTGCAGATACTTGCCAGATGTACTGCTGCTGGGCCTCCATTAAACGTCATGTATGTCAGACAGAGCAGTGGGATGCTGTACAGATGTATGTCAATATGTAGTGGGTGGTATGTGTCCATGGCACCCCTATACCAGCAATCACTGTGTGTCAGGCCAGACAGGGGTGTGTGAATCCAACACCTGTGGTGCCAAATGTATACCAGTCCTTATGTGTTATACCTATCTACATGGCTGTCTACATCCATATTGTCAGGCCTGGTACACATGTGGTGCACTAAGGGATCATGTGTATACCTCTGGACTGTACAGGGTGTGTCCGAAGTTCCACATATAGTGGCCAATATCTCTGCTGCACTCCACAGGGGCATTCCATGCTAGCAGCGGTACCTTACAGTTATTTCCTTAGGATGTCTGTGAGTAGCCAGTGGCACACATGTTATAAGCAGATGGCAGCATCCACACACACCACGTCTGTGAAGACAATCCCAACGACAGTAGCAATAGTCTAGTAATATACCTGCTATACATACCTGTCATCCCCTTGCACTATGACTTTGGGACTGTAGGGGTTGGTGTATGGCTACACTCCATGTCCAGGACATATGGTGGAAATATATGTACATATACTTGTCCAGATAGCAATATATATATAATTACACATGTGTACTACATTGAATTAACACTGTCATGGCAACCACCCACTATAAATCCCTACAGCATGTGGGCGTGGTCCCTTTACATTTCCTGTGTGATGGAGATCCGTCCTGTGTGTGAGCATCAGTGATACAAGCAGCAGGTAGCAATACCTCTTACAAGAGAACCTGCACACTCAGAGTGGACACATAATTGTAGGAGGATCAGGAACTATGGACAGACTGTGGGTAGAGTTGTGTAATGCTTTGCATAGTACTGGTGTTACAGGGTGTGTGTGTGTGTGTGTGTGTGTGTGTGTGTGTGTGTGTGTGTGTGTGTGTGTGTGTGTGTGTGTGTGTGTGTGTATACATACTAGTGTACCTTGGAATGCAGTCTGTCTGCATAGCTCATTACTGTGGGCCTAACCTCTTGCTGGACAGAGGTATGCCTATCATGTGTTGTCCGTCCACCACACAGGTCCTGTGTCAGATATTACATTGGCAATGTGTGTGTTGCATGCTATCAGTACATGGCTACATCCATGTCTATATCTAACCTCAATTCCCTGACTAAGGGTATGTCTCAGACTATCCTGTAACACCAGCACCTTGCTTAGTGTATGGCAACAGTGTTCCAGCCTCTGTCCCCCATCTATATACCAAACTTTGCACATATGTCATGCTTTTTAGGGTTGTTCTGTAGTGGGCTGTAAGTATTTCACACTGCTATTGCTGCCATTAGTCCATTGCTGTTGTATCCTCCACGCATACAGTGGGGCTGGGGCAGTATATGTGTGGGTATCACCAACATAACACCCATGTGTGCCCTTATGCACTGCAGAGGCCAGTGTATGTAACAGTGGTATATGGGCTTGTATTATTGAGTCTAGGTGGGGAGCACCATAAATGACCTAGGCTGTTACAAAATGTGGGGGTATCAGGGGGTGAGCTGCCACAAGGTATGTGGATGTACAGTACCATATACTCCACCTATATTGACATTACTTACATGACTTGGGGTACTGCAAGCCTACTGCCTGCTGCCATACAGACTGTTATGTGTGTTATGCCTTGTTATGTACTGGGTATAACCCATTTGATCACAAAATGTCTTTACCTCCTACGGAGTTTGTACAGAGTGTAGACAGAGGCTGCTGAAGGGTCTATATTAGATCAGCGAATGCTTAAACAAGCAAACGCTGATAGATCAACCTTGTTTTAGTGAATGTTCAAAATATCAAAGCAACAGAAACCCAAATTTTTTCATAGGGAAAGAATTCAATTGTCTGTTTCTTTTGCTTCGGTATTTTCAGTGCTGTGGTGGAAAGTTACGGGTCAGATTCAGGTAAGTGTGTGATTGTGTGGATGTGAGTGTTAAGGTGGGTTAGGTGAGTTAGGGTTAGGGCTCAGGTTAGGTATGTGTGCGATTGTGTGGACGTGAGGGCTAGGGAGGATTTAGGTGAGTTAGGGATAGGGACCGAGTGAGGTGAGTGTGCGATAGTGACAGACCTTAGGGTTAGGGTTTGGGTTAAGAAGTGGATAGTTAGTGGTGTGTGCATAGTTTAGTGTAGGGTTAGATGTTAGATTTTAGGTGTATGTGTGTGGATTTCTGTTTGTTTGGTGTGCTTGTGTTGTGTGTATGTGTTTTGGATCAGCAATTTTTTCCCTAGGAAAAAAATCGCTGATCTGACAGTTCGGGATTGTATCTGTATCCTGGGGACGTTGATTTCATGTCCTATGGGAGGCAGACTGTACTTGGTAGTGTATTGCAGGGTGCATGTGTTTGGCTGTGGGGGGATGTCTATTCATACAAGACGTATAATGTGTGGGGCCTCTCAACCCCATTAACGATGAATGTGGACATAGGTGCATTTGTTAATCTGCAATTGCTATCTACAGATGTATAGCCATATATACCTATATAGATATATTTATTTGCTAACAGGTATATATCTATATATCTATATATATATATCTTTCCTTGGTCTTACATTTTTTTTTTCTTGTTTTAAACTATGTAATAATATTCATTATGATGTCATTTAGATTGTCTAGAAATTTTTAAGTCCTATTCTTGTTTGGGTAACAATATTCATTGTCTAAGTCCTACCAGCCTGTAATCTGTTAATTGAGCTCATGATTAGGTTCATAGGTTTATACTAGGCTATCTGCCCTAAGGCATTTATAAGCCTAGCCCAAATTTTTGTGGCTTACGCCACCCCTTATATGAAAAAATACTGTGCCCATTAGTTTGTTGTGCCTCTGTCCAGCAGTGACACAGAGATGATTCCCGGGGTAAACCTACGATCTCCCATCCACAGGTCTAGATTTCTCTTGAACAGAGTCAGCGAGGTGCTCTGCCTCACATGGACCGGGATTTTATTCCACAGCATAGGGAGTCTCTGAGTGATAAATCTATCCCTCCGCACGTCCTATTTATATCCGTGCTAAGGTTTAAGTCGCTTGCTCTAGTGGTTTTGGTGGATTTGGATTTTTGAGGTGGAGCATGTCCATTAATTCGGGTTGGACATGGCCTTGTATGTCAGGCACATGTCACCTCTGAGCAGACGGTATGTGACTGAATAGAGCTGGAGTTTCTTCAATCTGGCAGCATATGACAGATTTTGGAGTCCTTTATCCTTTTGGTGAGGAACTTTTGGGGTCTCTCCAATTGCTGCAGATGTCGGGTGAGATACATCCCGAATGGGGCATTGTACTCGATCATTGGTCTGATAAGTGAAGAGTACAGGGGAACAATAACCTCACTAGATCTGGATGTGAATCCCTTCATGATCAGGTGGGCAATGTAGAAGGTCTTTCTAACCACTTTAGCAATGTGAGTGTCAAAGAAAGGCCACTGTCAACCTGGGTCCCCAGGTCCCTGATAACCTCTTCTGTGCTTAGTGGATTGCCACCTATATGGTAGCTTGGGGTTACCTTGTTTTTCGAAGGGTATGACTATACATTTTTGGCGTTTAACTTCAGGCCATGGCTCTGGCACCAGCTATCTGTTTCCGTGAGTCCCTTCTGAAGGATATCCGTGTCTGATGCACTTTCCACTATGGCCAGTTTGCAGTCGTCTGCAAACTTTGTCAGCCAAAGTCCTCCTATGTTGGCCTGTACTTCTGAGAAGTAGATGCCAAACAATAGGGGCCAAGGACCGAGCCCTGTGGGACACCACTTGTGACCGGCTTGGAGTCTGACACAGCGCCAGCAACTCTAACCCTGTGGGTTCTGTCCTTAAGCCAGTTTGCAACCCATCTTGTGACATATGGGTTTACATTTAAGCTGGTAAGTTTTCTACAATACCCAGTGGGGTATTGTGTCAAAAGCCTTGCAAGGTCAAGGTAGGCTGTATGGACTGCCTTTCCCTCATCAATGGCCTTGGTGACTGTTTGAAGAAGTCGACCAAGTTCAAAAGGCATGATCTTCCCTTGACAAAGCCAAACTGGGTCGGGTCCAATGTCTGCAAGTCCCTATATCTTTGTTTATGAGCTCCATTATGATCCTCTCCATAGCTTTGCAGACTAGACTTGTTAAGCTTATGGGCGGTAATTACCAGGGTCCGTGAGGCGCCGCCTTTGTGGAGTGGGACAACAGTTGCCGTCGCCACTCCTTGGGCACGTATCCTGTGGTAAGGCTGAGATTAAACAGCTGCCTTATGCGGGTTTAATTCCTCATTTAGCTCGTGTAGCACACAGCCGGGGACACCATCCGGTCCCATTGATGCTGTGTTTTTAGCTTTAGAGAGCAGCTTTCACCTGCATTTGAGATGTCCGGGAGGCTACACTCGGCTGGGATAGTTATCTCTCCTTTGGGGGAGAGGGGTGAAGTTTGCACTGAACCTGTCTGCCAGTATGTTGGCAATGTCTGTGGGTTCAGTGATTTTTGTATCATTTTGGACTAATTCTGAGCATATCTGGGAGTTTCCACCCAGGTTCCTAACATAGCTGAAAAAGGCCTTATGATTGTCCTTTGAATCCATGGCAATTTTTCTCTCAAAATTGGCCTTAGTTGATTTTATGAGTGCTCGTATTTTTTACTAATAATGATCAGGGTGACTTCCCTTTTATGGATTTTGTTCTATCATGTAATAGCTTTCTCCTCTTATTGTAAAGTTTGTTAATGGCTGGGGTCCACCAGACTGGACGTTTGCCCTTTGTGGAAAGAGTCTTGGTTTTATTTGGGATTGCCTGATCCATGCAGTCCTGGAGGTGTTCATAGAAGGCATTTGTAAGGGCTTCCGCAGCTTGGGTTGTGGTTTCCACTGGCTCAGGGGCCTTGAAGGATACCACACCAGTCTTGAGTAGTGTGAAGTTTGCTTTAGAAGTTCTTCACTATGGTCTTTTGTTTGGGGTGGGGCGGGATGTGGATTTCCAGTGAGATTAGTTTATGATCAGATCTCACCAATGAGGATATACTTCGGTGTGGAGCATTTTGTCCCCATGTTTGTGACAATGAGATCTAGTATATTTTTCTCTCGTGGAACAGTGACTAGCTGTTCCATGGCATTTGAATTTATGAACTCCAGGAACCGTTGGGCTAGAAAGTTAGGGCTTGAGTAATGTTCCCAGTCTATATTCGGGTAGTTGAAGTCACCCAATATGATGGTGTTTGGAGATACATTTATACCCTCCAGTGTCTTCAGGAAGGCTGTGTGGGGTTCCTGAGTTTGAGAGGGTGGCCTGTAGCATGCTACAATTTGTAGAGCAGTTTTCCTATGGTTAGTTGCACCTGGATGGTTTCTGAAGCTTAGATGCGTTGCCACCAACCTGGAGGTGTGGGTATCCTTTATGAATATGGATACACCCCTCCTTTTGTGGTGTGGTCCGGGTTTTGGGGCTGGAGCATGATATGAGGTAAAACCTAATAGTGCTGGGGTGCTCTCAGGAGCCTTGAACCAGGTTTCAGTTACAGCACAGACATCGATGTTCTCCATACTGAGAAGGGCCTCGAGTCGTGCATTTTGAGATTTAGACTTCTGGCATTGAGCAGCATTACCCTCAGTTTCTTCCCATTTTGTTTTCTAGGGTGGTAGGTTTAGAATTTGAGCCTTGCCTAAAAAGGCACTATGGGGTGGCAAGAGCCTTAGCCAATATCCGAATCCCAGGGGTGACAGGTGCAAGCCGTCCCTTGCGAAGCAGCGTGGCTTGTCAAGCATGTCATCCCAGGCAGACAGACACTGGATCCCCTTTGAATGACACCAGACATTAAGCCAATTGTTAAAGCTGATCATCTTGTCTCTATATTGTGGCATCATTCTTGGTGAAGGAAGGATACTGCTCAGGGTTAGGGTCATACCTGCCTGGGCTACATAATCAGAGAGCTCCTCTATGTCTCTTTTCATGTAGTCCAGGGAGGTACATCTCAGGTCGTTCACACCAGCATGGACAATGACTGTGTCATATTTGTACTTGCCGTGGAGTGACCTGAGTGCTTGTGTTATGTGGCGGATTCTAGCCGATAGGCAGCTTACTGTGACCCTCTCCTTGTTCAGCCTGGTGAGTGGGACGTCAGTGTGTCTGACTATGGAGTCACCTATGACAAGTATGTTTGGTGTTGTATTTGGCCTTAAGGGCTGTGACTGCTTTGCACACTGCTTTTGTGGTTTATGTGTTGCTTGTGGGGTGTCTTGAGGTAGCAGTTGTTTGGGTGCCTGCTTTGGAGGCCTCTGCTGTTTAGGTAAATTTTACTCAGAGCCTCCAGTATGTCTTTCTGTGTTTATGTGTTTGATTCAGTGGAGTGGTAGCATTATGTGAGGCTGGTTTTGTGGTGTGTGTAGTTGCCTTCTCCTCCTGTCTGGTCTTGCCAGTCCTGAGTTGAGAGAGCTCAGCCTCCAGTTTGGCTAAATAGCTGCATCTCTCACAAGTATTTGTGTTATGTGGGAGGAGGAGAGGGTTGTCTGTGTACATGAGGCAGTTATAACATTGCCTCAAGATTCCCAGATTCACCAGCTGGACCGGAGAGAAGATTGACAACTGACCTTTGGACATGCTAGAATAATATTGGGAATTCCTTAATTGAAAACAAGGGCCAGTGGGGAGTGAGGGTGTAGTGCTTTTAATTTTTAGTGCTGACTTATATAATTGCTTTAGTGAGCAAGTGCCAGGTAACTTGAGTGCAATGTGTTACAAGTAACTAAATGCAAAAACGACAAACAGTAACTTTCTTTCAAGTGAAACAAGGAAATAAGTACAGTAAGCAATGCAGATATCACTAGTGATCCACAGAAGCGCTGAGAAGTTGCGTATTAGGTGGAATTAGCTTCCAGGGAAATAACAAGCAAACAAACAACAAGCATATAAACAAAGCTAGATTCAGCAGGCCTGGATCTAGTCTATGCTAGAGCAAACAAGGTGAACCAATTTCTTATCTCTATATGTGGAGCTTTTCTCCCCGGGCCTCTACTGAAAATGGAAATATATCCAGCTAGACTAGCCCGGTTAACAAATGTAAAATAAATAAAATAAATAAATAAATATAAGAGAACTTGGCATAGCTCCTCGTGGTCCCCTGCAGAGTTCCTAAGCCAGCAGAGAGCAGAAAAAGCAACTTTATTGATTATAAGTATTTTTTAAACATTTTATTTTGCATTTTTCGATCTTTTGAGCTTTTCGACTACTGTTTGTGCCTATATTACTGTTTTATTACCTGATTTTCCTGTTTTTCAGTGCTTAAATTGTTGATTGCACTTGTTGGCTAAAGTTTTGCTTAAAAGTAACAAACAGGCTAATACACTCAAGTGTACCAGCCTTTGATAGCAATTTAGTCGAATACCAAAGCATTTACTGTATTTTTTCTGTCTGTTTGCAAAAAAACTAAAAAAAACTAAAAAAATACTTCTCCTTTCCTAAACTTTCCTAGCTAGTTGTTCTAGTAATCAGATTTTGCTGATCCCTGGGCTTTGTATTTGGTTCGTGTGTTCCTCCATTTTCTTGTGTGGCCAGAGGTAGTTTCTTTACTCACCAGTGGGAGTGGGGAGTACTGAGCTGCTTGTTTGTCCTCAGAGGAGTGGTTAGAGACAGCAACTAGTAATTCGTTGGCCATTTTGGGTCATTTCCTGTTTTTTCCAGCCCCCTGCTATAAAGCGCGCGTTAGTGCGCTTTAGCATGCTTTAGCGCGGAGTTGCCACTGTTGCACACAAGAGCAGCGGTGGTTTAACAAGGTTAAACTATTCGGGCTACCTAAATTCCACTCTTCAAATTTTCCCTTAAATCTACCTTCCTCGAACTGTACTTCCGATCTAACCAGCGTATCCTATAACTAAAAACTTCATCTCTACTTGATTCCCAAGTAGACTATTCTCTATCTGTAAAGCCTAGCACTTGCTCCTACAGTACTCACACCTTGATAAAGCACTATTATTATAGATAGTACCCCACCAGCCTAGAACCCACATCCCCCGGAGTCTTTTGTAAGTTTTTTATCTATTACTTCTAGCATGTCGAGGGATCAGTTGCTAGTGTCCTCTCCTGCTCAACTGGTGAACCTGGGAATATTGAGGCAATGTTACAATTGCCTCATGTACACAGACAATCCTCTCCTTCTCCCACAAAACACAAATACATGCGAGAGATGCAACTATACGGCCAAACTGGAGGCTGAGCTCTCTCAACATAGGACTGGCAAGACCAGACAGGAGGAGAAGGTAACCACACACTACATACCCAGTCACACATAGTACCATCACAACTTCAAATCATACACATAATCACACAAAGACATACTCGGAGGCTCTGACCAAAAATCTACCAAAACAGCAGAGGCCTCCAAAGCAGACACCTAAACAACTACCACCTCAGGACCCAACACATGCATCACATAGACCACACAGTCAGAGTGTCAAACAGTCACAGCCCTTAAGGCCAAACACAATGCCAGACACACTCGTCATTGGTGACTCCATAGTCAGGCACACTGACGTCCCGCTCACCAGACTGAGTAAGGAGAAGGTCACAGTAAGCTGCCTGTCGGGCGCTAGAATCCGCCACATAACGCAAACACTCAGGTCTCTCAACAGCAAGTACAAGTATGACTCAGTCATTGTCCATGCTGGTGTCAACGACCTGAGATGTACCTCCTTGGACTACATGAAAAGAGACATTGAGGAGCTCTCTGATTATGTAGCCCAGGCAGGTATGACCCTGACCTTGAGCAGTATCCTACCTTTACCTAGAATGATGCCACAATACAGTGATAAGATGATCAGCTTTAATAATTGGCTTAAATTTTGGTGTCATTCAAAGGGGATCCAATGTCTGCCTGCCTGGGATGACATGCTGGACAAGCCACGCTGCTTCGCAAGGGACGGCTTGCACCTGTCACCCCTGGGCTTCCGGATATTGGCAAAGGCTCTTGCCACCCCCATAGTGCCTTTTTTAGGCAAGGCTCAAATTCTAAACCTACCACCCTAGAACACAAAAAAGGAAAAAAACTAAGGGTAATGCTGCTCAATGCCAGAAGTCTCAATCTCAAGATGCACGCACTCGAGGCCCTTCTCAGTATGGAGAACATCGATGTCTGTGCTGTGACAGAAACCTGGTTCAAGGCACCTGAGAGCACCCCAGCACTATCAGGTTTCACCTCATATCATGCGTTCCGGCCCCAAAATCCAGACAACACCAAGAAAGGAGGGGGGGTGTCCATATTCATAAAGGACACACACACCTCAAGGTTGGTGGCAACGCACGATGCATCGGAGACCATCCAGGTGCAATTAACCATAGGCAAGACTGCTCTGCAATTTGTAGCATGTTACAGGCCACCCTCTCAAACTCAGGAACCTCACATGGCCTTCCTGAAAACACTGGAGGGGATAAATGTATCTCCAAATACCATCATACTAGGTGATTTCAACTTCCCCAATATAGACTGGGAACACTACTCAAGCCCAAACACTGTAGCCCAAAGGTTCCTGGAGTTCATAAACTCAAATGCCATGGAACAACTAGTCACCATCCCCACAAGAGGAGAAAACATACTTGATCTCATCATCACGAACATGGGATCACAATGTTCAACACCGGAAGTATACCCCTCACTGGTGAGATCAGATCATAAACTAATCTCGCTGGAGGTCCTCATCCCGCCCACATGAATTATAATAAAGACCACAGTGAAAAACTTCTCAAAAGCCGACTTCACACTTCTAAAAACTAGTGTGGTCTCCTTTAAGGCCCCTGAGCCAGTGGTAAACATTACTCAAAACGCTGAATCACTTACAAATGCCTTCTACCAGCACCTACAGGACTGCATGGATCAGGCAATCCCAAACAAAACTAAGACTCTTTGTACCAAAGGCAAGCGTCCAGTCTGGTGGACCCCAGCCATAAACAAGCTCTACAACAAAAGGAGGAAGCTACTACAAGATAGAGCAAAATCCTTGAAAGGTAAGATACCTTTGATCATTATAAGTAAAAAACTAAGAGCTCTCATAAAATCATCCAAGGCAAATTTTGAGAGAAAAATCGCCAAAGACTCAAAAGACAATCATAAGGCCTTCTTTAGCTATGTTAGAAACCTAGGAGGAAACTCCCAGATATGCTCAGAATTAGTTCAAAATGATGTGAAGATTACTGAACCTACACACATTGCCAACATACTGGCTGACAGGTTCAGTGCAAACTCCCCTCCCCAAAGGAGAGATATCTATACCAGAGGATTGTAGCCCCCCAAACATCTCCAATGCCCAGGTGAGAACTGCTCTCTCCAAGGCAAAAAACACAGCATCCATGGGACTGGATGGTGTCCCCGGCTGTGTGCTCCACGAACTCAATGAGGAATTAAACCCGCAGTTAGGACAGCTGTTTAATCTTAGCCTCACCTCAGGATACGTACCCAAGGAGTGGCGCACGGCAACTGTGGTCCCACTTCACAAGGGCGGTGCCTCCACCGACCCTGGAAATTACCGTCCCATTAGCTTGACAAGCCTTATCTGCAAAGCCATGGAGAGGATCATAATGGAACTCATAAATAAAGACATAGGGAACTTGCAGACTTTGGATCCATCCCAGTTTGGCTTTGTCAAAGGCAGATCATGCCTTTTAAACTTGATTGACTTTTTCGAAACAGTCAGCAAGGCCATTGATGAGGGCAAGGCAGTCCATACAGCCTACCTCGACCTGGCAAAGGCCTTCGACACAATACCCCACTCAGGTATCATCGAAAAACTCATCAGCTTGAATGTAAACCCATACATCACAAGATGGGTTGCAAACTGGCTAAGTGACAGAACCCACAGGGTCAGAGTTGCTGGTGCCATGTCAGACTCAAAGCCTGTCACAAGTGGTGTCCCACAGGGCTCAGTCCTGGGACCACTCTTGTTCGGCATCTACTTTTCTGAAGTACAAGCAAAAACAGGAGGGTTATGGCTGACAAAGTTTGCAGATGACTGCAAACTGGGCGCCATAGTCGAAAACACATCTGACACAGATATCCTTCAGAAGGTCCTCACAGAAACGGATAACTGGTGCCAGAGCCATGGCCTAAAGTTAAACGCCAAGAAATGCATAGTCATACCCTTCGGGAAAAACAAGGTTACCCCTAGCTACCATATAGGTGGCAATCCACTGAGCACAGAAGAAGTCATCAGGGATCTGGGGACCCAGGTTGACAGTAACCTTTTGTTTGACACTCATGTTGACAAAGTAGTTAGGAAAACCTTCTATATTGCCCACCTGATCATGAAGGGATTCACATCTAGATCTAGGGAGGTCATCGTCCCCCTGTACTCATCACTCATTAGACCTATGATTGAGTACAATGCCCCATTCGGAATGTATCTGACCCGACAGCTGCAGCAGCTGGAAAGGCCCCAAAAGTTCCTCACCAAAAGGATAAAGGGTCTCAAAAATATGTCTTATGCTGCCCGACTGAAAGAACTCCAGCTCTATTCAGTCGCATACCGCTTGCTCAGAGGTGACCTGTGCCTGACATATAAGGCCATGTCAAACACAGATTTGATGAATATGCTTCACCTCAAAAAAATCTAGATCCCTCAGAACCACAAGGGCGGGAGACTTAAACCTTGACACGGTTATTAATAGAACGTGCTGGAGGGACAGATTCATCACCCAGAGACTCCCTATGCTGTGGAACAAAATCCCGGTACATGTGAGGCAGAGCACCTCGCTGGCCTTGTTCAAGAGGAATCTTGACCAATGGATGGGAGATCGCAGATATACCCCAGGGATTACTTCAGTGTCACTGCTTGACAGAGGCACAGCAAAATAATAGGCATAGTTTTCTTCAAACTAAAGGGGTGGCGAAAGCCACATAACTATGGGCTAGGCTTATAAATGCCCTTGGGCAGATAGCCTAGTATGAACCTATGAACGTATAAGTATATATGCATAGATAGTGATATATATGTATATAGAGTTAGTAAAACAACAACCAAAAGGAAGAAAGCAGTAAGCACCGTGGTAGTCCAATGAACCTCTCCAAGCTGTAACTGTAGATAAATCCTTTATTGAACACGAACAACACAATAAGGTAAACGAAACACTGATAAATCAAGTGCTTTCGCCTGCATAGATGTCAGGCTTTTTCAAGATGATTAGTAAAACAACATATATATTTATATATATGTATATCTATAAATATACAGGTATGTTGTATCTGTTAAGGTTATAATATAGTTGCACACCCAGACGTCTAGATGTTGGTATACATTCTCTGTACTGTTGCATGACAGGACTGGCTGATAAGTTTCTGAAACACTGACTATCTGTGCGCCTATCATGTAGTGGTACATCTTTTTGTCTAGGGTGTGCAGGGTCCTTGGCTTGAGCCTTGCAAGCCCTGTTTATTTTGTTGCTGGGCAGAACAAGGTCCGTTGGATAGAGAGTGATTAAGGCACCTTAAAGCAGTTGTAAGCAGGTTTGTGTGTTCTGCCCAGCAGCAAAATAAACAGCTCCTGCCAGGCTCAAAACCAGGACCCTGCACACAATACACAAAGTGATTTACCACTAAGCCATGGCAGATATGCATAATTATGATGTTTTCACATACATATCATCCAGCCCAGGTATACAACACTACAGGGAATGTATTCCGCCATGTAGATGTATTTGTGTGTGTATATATATTCATCTTTAAATGAATATAACATATCTATAAATATATATATATATATATATATATATATATATATATATATATATATATATATATAAAAGCCAATAAATACATATATACATAGATATGCATACAACCATAGATATATATGTATATATCCACATGTCCACATATATACAGGACTAGGAATGCATATATATCAGCATATATATATATATATATATATATATATATATATATATATATATATATATATATATATGGCTCACCTTTCAAAGGGAGAAATCCATGTGTCCAAAAGCTGGAAGGCCAAAAGTATGTTCTCAACATTGCACGATCTTGCAATACATGCATCGAATGTGCAATGAGCGAATGTCACTATGCATTCCTCATTGCAGATTAGGCAATTTGGTTGTGGATGCCACTATAGTGGGGATGGGGAATAATTGCCTATCCCTACTGTAGTGCATATTAGGAGTTAGTACATTGCTGTGGGGGGCCCAACCCCCTAGAGGGGGGGGTGCAGGGAGGCATGCCCCCCAGCATTACGATATGTATTCCAACTTGCAGTTCGAGAGTCATCGAAGGTGCCTTTAGAACTGCAGTGTTTTTAACTGTGGTGCAGTAGGAAATGATGGGTTAGTCCTTTCGGTTTGCAAAAAGGACCGTTCGAAGGAATGGTTGTCTCCCTGTCAAAGTTGAACACATATATATCAATATAGGTATATATGGACATACAGTAAATAGTGTGGGAAGAAATAGCAAGGGAATTGTTATGGCTAGGCTTGTATAGGCCCAAGGGCCGATAGCCTAGTACCAACCTATGAACCTATGAACATATGTAGATGGAACTGGGAGCATACAACATATATGTCCACATGCACCATTGATGGGTTTTAGACCCAAACAACATACATCTGGCAACACACGGGACCCCGCCAATGTTGAACATGTCAAAGGCAGAGAATACAACCTGAACCTGGTATACCTCCTTTACCCAATCATGACAGGTGTAGATGAAGCTTAGGAGGTGCACAATGCCTATGTAGATCATAGCAGGCTTTTGTACACCATCTGACATGTAGGAATGTGTGTAGTTGTTAAGGAATCTACCTCCATTCACAGAATATGTTTCCACCAGGACTGCTTGGCATATTCCAACATTTCACAGGTGCCATCCCGTGGACATACAGTCTCTCACAGGTCATAGATGTGTCAATGCCCTCCTCCACACTGTTAAGGTGTGCAGCACTACTGGGGTTGCTATAACTCACTGGGTGTGGCTGTTGTGGACACAACTGCCATTATTGCAGTTACTGTTGCATCTATCCCCCCATGTAGCTGTCTGTAATACTGTACAGTGTATGTAATCAGGTTGTTAGTTGTTGTTTACACCATTCACAGTAGTTGAGCACCTCACACCCTCCTAAGGGTAGGGCTATGCTACCGGCATTGGCACACACATGTTACTTAGGTGAGGATTGCAGTAGAGTGGCGAGAGGGACATACACCCTGCTGTTAGCATGTTCAATGTCATCCACATTGCGGACTGCATATATAGCACTGTGTGATTGTGCCTATCCTGTCTTGGTGGGATTACATGTGCAACAGATGTGTTACCTGCAAGGGGACATACCTCCTTGTGTACAGTCTTGTACCTGTACTGCATCCAAACCAAAGGCACTGTGTGTTGTACCCAGCCATGGCATGTGTACCACCCACTACACTTACTGGTGTCGACTGTAGAAGGCCTACTGACACCACTACACCCATCAGCCATGTGGCACATGGAGAAACACAACACAATCAGAATAGATACTGGTGACAACAATACAACATTGTTAATTACAGCTATGATGCATCATGGCTGCATAGCTACACCTTCCAAGATATTAGCATTTCGCTTTACTGCTAACAACATGCAACACATCATTCCATTGCTATACTGTTGTACAGTCACCCTGTGCATCAGCACCATGTTAGCCTGTCCCTGCATTGATGTTACAGATGTCAGGGAGTGACACAGGTATCATCATATGCACAGGGTGTGTTGTTGGTTTGCCAGAGGCCTAGGCTGAGCCATACAATTGACAACGTGTGTGTGTGTGTGTGTGTGTGTGTGTGTGTGTGTGTGTGTGTGTGTGTGTGTGTGTGAGGGGGCATAGTACTGTTATGGGCCACTGGTGATGTCGTGTGTGCAGGTATGTGGTTGCCCTAGGTTTGTTGTTTATGTGTGTGTGTGTGTGTGTCTGCATGCACACAGTTCCTCCATGTGGGTGCCCTATACAGGGAATTGTGAGTCAGCTGCAGACTGTTCCTGGCAGGGTTTGCAGTTCACCGTCTCTGGCCACAGACATGGGAACTGTGCCTGGCAGGGGTGCTACAGGCAGTATCAGGTACAAAGCCAGACTAAGTACTGTCCCCCGAGTTTGACAGATGTCTACTGGATCCTGGTCCCTCCTGGGACTGGCCAGGGCCACATGCATGTGGTCTGCTATGATGGTATGTGGACAGCCCCATCCCCCACAGTGCTGGGGCTGGTACTGACACTACGGGAGCTGCTGTGACTGTTCGTACATCCACGGTGACCTCCAGATGCTGGTGTTGCTGCCATACGTCCACTTGGCCATCCCAACCATCCCACCCTGTCCTGAAGCATGGACATGACATTGTGGATGAGATCCAATGTCTCACCCCACCATCTATCCATGACCTTGGTGTAATTACGGATGGCACCTGCTAGGTCACAGATGCTGTCAGTTACAGAGGTGTGATGAGCCCTCTGCACCATTAGACCCTGCCTGGTGTACTGTTCCACATCTACCAGGGGCATGATGACCAACAGTGCTCCGACAAGCACCCCTAAACATCTGCCTATGTGATACCCCACCAGACATCTGGCTATAGCTACTGTGTCTTGACACACGTGCTATAGATACCACACTGTCCTGGCCAATGTCAACCTTAAGGTGTCCCTCAGCTAAGGCCAACGGTGATGAGGTACGTAGAGGCTTTGTGACTGTGTAGGTGGATAGGGTGGATATGTGTGGGTTGTCAATTGGTGGCCCTGATGACCCTTCCTGTGCTCAACACACCTATCCTCATGGTCACTGTCTGTATCAGTGACATCAGATTCCCTGCGGGGGAACCCATCTCCACCTCGCCACCTGTAAGGGGAAAACAGGGAATAGACTGTAAGACCTGTACAACACAGCTAAACAGTACATACACATACACACACACACACACACACACACACACACACACACACACACACGTGTGTGTGCAGACATGCAGACATGGCCACACACACAGACATACACACATGTAGTCGACATACATGGCAACCCATACACTCCCCCAGACAGCTCCTGCACCCCCATAACACACACAATAGCAGGTGATGGTGCAGTACAGTATCACAGACATACCTGTAATTACACACATGTCAGCATGTATGACATGTGGCACTCAACAGCATCCAGTGCAACTATAGTCAATCTCCATTACCAACATTATACATGGCCCTCCCCCTGGAACTCACTGCACCCATGCCCACAGCATTGCTGTGCATCTGTTCAGCACCCTGGTATGTACTGTGCACCATACCTCATGGGTGTACACACCATTGCAGGATGTGTATCTGTGTGTCAGTTGTTTTTTCACTGCTGCTCACAGCCTCTGTGTGTTTCTGGATCACATGTGGACACGTGTTTAGTGAATGCTTGATGTGTATTCACATATGCCATCATCAGTGGTGCATGTATGAGTGATAGACTACCATTAGACTGACCACAGACATAATGTACTGTACCTATGGTGAGTGTAGAGACCATTATTGACCATGATTGAGCCTTGGCTGATGTTGCCTATGGTAGACATATGTTCATAGGTGAGTACTGGTCTATTGGTCCTGGGGCCTACATAGGCCTATCCACAGGGGTTCCCAGCCATGCACCACCCACTAATGTTATTCCCCTGTGCCCCTGTCAGGCTGTCGCACAGACATACTACCCAGGGTGAATTCCCCATTTCCAATCCAATTGCCAAGTGTTTCTGTAAAGAGGGCTAATGAGTAGCATTGCCTGACATGTATGGGTAGTCCTTTCCAGAGTGTGGGGATTCTCCAGGACAGGGCCGTATCCCTCCTGTATGTTCTGTGTAATGTGTAGATGAGGTTTAGAACCCTGGAGTGTGTGTTAGTAGAGGGAGTGGGATGTCTTTATATGTGGCATGTTCAACTGCTGTGTGTATGACATAGCTGTGTATGTTGGGCAGATGTCAGCTGTGCCTGGGTAATGTGCACTGGAGTTTAGCCACAGTTGTCTGAGATGGACTGTGTATTGCATGTGCTTGAGGCTGGTAATCCCATTAGTGAGGTGTGTGCTGTATCAGTGGACATGTACAGCATGCATTATGGGTAGGTGTGTTAGATGTGTACATGGCCTACACCTTAGCTATGACATGCACAGTGAATTGCCAGGCATAACCTTAAACCATACTCACCGGCATCCGGCCGCTGCCTTGCTGGAATCTCAGAGGTACCCACATTGCGATGGGATAGAGTTGATGTCAGTGGCCACAGTTGTGGCATTGCTACAGGGCGGCTGCAATATTACAGTACAACAACAGCTGAAGTCCACAGTACTACAGATTATGCATTACTGCTTATCGATACTACACAGCAACATACCCCACATCTCACATATGCATGGTCTACCTGTACAGATGCATACACTACAGTAGTCTACTGATATGCCTTGGAACCTTACCTGCATGCTCCATGTCTGCTGTGTATGTAGCACCCACCTCCATGACTGTGTAAGTCTGTAGCTCTTGCGGGTGGGCAGGTGCTACCAGGCTCATGAGCAGCTCCTTCACTGTGGTGAGGGGGGATGGATGTTGTGGGCCCCCCCCCCATTGCAAGGTGATCACCCTGCATGGCAGCATGCCGACGTACTTGCCGGAACAGGTCACTACAATGGTGGTGGACCTGCTCATAAGTACGGCTGTGCATCCCCACCTCATTCACCCTGTGGACCACATCAGTCCACATGGCTGTTCTCTCCTGCTGGTCCTGGCTTGTCCGTGAGAATAGCAGCTAATAGTTGTGGATGATGCTGGTGATTATAATCTTCTCCTCAGTGGCACTGTAGGTGGGATTCCTCGGGTGGGCCATACTCCCTGAAAGACATAATGATGGAAATATGTCTGAGCAACTCATATGTCAAGTTTACCATAATACAATACACATATCAGTCTCCCACCACCATATCAGCTGCAACATAATGTTCACACTACGCTAGTGGTATGTGTCCGGTATGTGTACCATTGGGTCATATATTGTATTGTACAACACTTTCTGCTGTGTGTTTATAGACATGCTCCTTGTGGGGACACTAGAGTTGCTGGGCTGTTACAGGGTATTTCACCTGCATGCCATTGTCATTGCCACTGTGTTTCCACATATGCATGTGGTAGGCCTGCTATGTGATTGCTACACATCTGCCATTCTGTGATATTGGGGATATCTATGCATGCTGTTGGACATGTTCTGGGATTGTGTGGATTATTACACCCCACATATGTTCCATGACAGCTACACACCAGTATGTGTAGGGGTTATTTGCCAGCAGGAAGACCACTCCAACCTAATGTGCACATGTTACCAGTCCACATTACATCCGTGACCCACCATGGAACCTCATTATCTACTGTTCCATCACTACCTTCATGTGGAACCACCTCAGGGGATGGTGACCCCCCCCCATGGAGCACACACAGGCATGTGTCTATCATCCAGTTAGATTGTGGGTATTGTGCATAGGGAGTTCCACAGAGACATGGGGTATGTGCTATATCACCTGGAGGCATGCAGTACACATACACAAGATTCGACATGCATGTCCCTCCTGCCCAGCGCACAGCCCAGGCACCTTTTTGTCCATATAGATGCTGTCATGACTGTCCATGGGTGGGCACCATGTTCCCTTTGTTCCCATGTGGGGGATCGATGGCCTCCACATTCCAAATGTAACTACCACATATGTCATATACCGGCCCTGTATGCTTTCTTCTTTGTCACCCAACCAGACCTACATACCAATATGTGCCTAATACCCTTCACCAATATATATATATATATATATATATATATATATATATATATATATATCCCACCGTCTCATACATTTGCAATGTGTTCCCAACATGGGTTACACACCACACTCTACACTCCAGCTTGCAGCCATGCACTGGTTTGTAGGTATGTTGTGTATTGATGTGTGATGTTCTCTCACACATGTCATGGCAGGGGACATGTATTGATATATACAGACACACACACACACACACACATATATATATATATATATATATATATATATATGTAAACATACACATATATATATGTATATATATATATATATATATATATATATATGCATATATGTGTAGATATCATTTTGTGTTGTTTATATACCTATATGAATGTATAACTGTCTGAGGTTCTGTACACATACACAGCTGTGAATATGTATCACACATATATGTATCTGTATGTGGGGTACATACGAACATCTGGACTACACTCATGTACCCTATTTACTGCACAGCTGAACTGTTCTGCCTTGCTGCAACACAGACAGGTGTCACATGTGAACACAGACTAACATTAGGGGGGTATATATGTTGACAAGCCTTAGATAAGCATATTAACTTCTATGGTAGTTGGGCATGCTATGCTGCACTTTAACACGACTGTCCTGCAGGTGGTGTGGTCTCTCAACCATGTGTCTATCATGGCAGTATTAATGACCCCACCAGCCACCGGCCACAATAATTTACAGAACACAGATATCATGGGTCACATCTTTGCCATTCACTGCTGGTCTGCACATTTAACAGGTATTAACGCCCCCACCAGCCACCGGCCACAGTAATTTACAGAACACAGATATCATGGGTCACATCTTTGCCATTCACTGCTGGTCTGCACATTTAACAGGTATGTCCCACTGCCCACAGGGACTGACACTACTGTCCAGTGCAGTTGTTGAGCACAACATTACAGGAACAAGTACTAATGGCACATATACATCCTTTCACAGTATACATCCTATTATTCTATTTCATATACTACATGCCAGTAAATGCATATCTGTTTCACATACCTGTTTTGTTGTTTCCACTGTAACACAACCCTGAGCTTTGTGATCTTTCTTGAAGTTTTTTTTCCTATCTCTCTCTCTCTCTCTCTCTCTCTCTCTCTAGTAGAGTGATTGAGCTGGTATGAATAGATTTCAGCATGCTTTTGTTGGTATTGCACATGATCAGGTGGTGGCCTCTGCACCAGTCAGTGTCCACCAGTTGCTAATTGCATGCAGCCTGCTGTGTAGTACTTCAGATAACCACTGTCATGACAACCCTGTACTATAAATTGCTGCCTTCTGTGGGTGTTGTCCCTTCACCTTTACAGTATGGATGACATCCTTCCTGTGTGTGGACATCTGTGTTACAGACAGCAGGTAGCAGTACCTCTTACAGCAAAACCTGCAGACACAGGCCAAATCCACATTTGGGTAAGGTTCCAGACCTACAGACAGTGTGAGTAGTGTTGTTGTGTGCAATGTATCTTGCTGTTCTTACAGGGTTTCTGTGTACATGGCACTACTTTTTCATGGAATGTTGTCTGTCTGCATAGCTCTTAACTGTGGGCCTATCTGTATGATACCAGAGGGATTGGCTGTTAGGTTTTGACTGTCCACCACACAGGTATTGTCCCAAATATATATGTGGCATTCTGTCTGTTGAGTGCTATCAGTTCATGGCTACACCCATTTGTATTTCAATGTTGTTTTCCTGCATAAGGGTATGCTGCAACGAATCCTGTAACACCAGGAAGTTCCAGGGTGTGTAACAGCAATAATGCAAATATGGCCCTATGTTTCTGCCTCAGTCCTCCACATATATGCCAGTCTTTGTCCTGTTCTGATACAGGAAGGGTTGTTAGGTAATGGCCTATCATTATTTACCACTAGCATTACTGCTGTCATCCCAGTCATGTCATGGACTCCCACACCAACTATTGGGCCAAGTCCATATATATGGGGGCAACAGCTGGAGAACACATATATGCCCTTGTACATTCCAGAGGTAAGTGTGTGGTACACCAGTGTTCCTTGCCCTTGTACAGCATTTTTTTTGGGGGGGGGTCTATGTCATTAACCTAAGCTATGGCACCTTTTCAGGGATATAACTGTTAAGACGAGGATCATTCAGTGTGATAGTGAGATGTTAGGTTAAGCAATGTTATGTACAAAATACTGTGACATTAACACACATGCTACTTTTCCCCTAGGGCTTGACTACAGGGTGTAATTGGAAGCTGCTGAACTACATCTGTAATTGTTGATTGTTATGTATCCTGAAGGCAGATCCTGTTTCTACTGTTGTATTAATTGAAGGCCTTGGCTTGGACAGCATAGTATGGTATATATACACATTGCTTGCATCTACTGTTTTGTGTGGGCCTTGCATTCATGACTGATTACATATTTCAAACCTTATGTGGTGTCAGTACTGGCATACATTATTGTATAGTACAGGAATAAAGGTTATCTGTGTATGCATACCTGTGTGTCATGTCATGTCCTTTGAATTGTGGGTGGGTATATGTTTAATGTCAGTATTCCCATTTGTGGGAATGGTTGCCACACTACACATTTCACAGGTGCAGTTGAAGGGCTTGTGGCTGAGGGATATTTTGCACCCAGTACTTCCACACTACTTCTACATATGTATGTCTACTGATTCATTTTGTGTGTGTATATGTGTATGTACCTATATATAGCTCATATGGCTATATCTATATATATGTATCTATAGATATATACATCTGTGTGTATCTCTCTCTCTCTGTATATATATATATATATATATATATATATATATATATATATACACATACATATGAACATTTGTATGTATCTATATACAGTTGATGTTATATGATTATTTGTGAGTCATACATTAATATATATATCTACATATAGCTGTCTATCTGTCTACATTTACAGATATATATCTGTCCATATGTCCATGCATGTTCGGCTCATACTTTGACCTGTTCCTCATTCGCTTGGCAATTGTCATGGATGATCATAGCATTGAAGTCAGTAACTAGTGGCAACACTTTTGTGTTTCAGACTTCATCTCCTTCTACATATGTGTCCTAATACATATAACTGTGTAACTAGCAACATTTTAAGTGTATCAGAGCATTAGTTGACATATATCCGTATCTGTACCCACAGTGTGGCATACCTTGTCCAGACTTCTTGCATTAACAGGTTATGTGGTGTGTTCCTGTACTGTTGACTGATTGTGCTGCATGATATGTTTGTGAAAGCTTTAGGATATGTATATCTGCCATGGTTTAGAGGTAAATCACTTTGTGTATGGAGTGCAGTGTCCTGGGTTTGAGCCTTGTTGAGGCAGTTTATTTTGTTGCTGGGCAGAACAAGGGATGTTGGCTACAGAGTGATTAAGGCACTTTTAAGCAGTTGTAAGCGGGTTTGCACGTGTTTGTGTGATGGTAAGCACTGCCAACCTCCGCTTATGTTTTCTTACAGTCAGTTAGCTTTGAGTTTCTCAACCTGTGCAGGCATAACTTACCCCCGCGCAAACCCGAGCAAACCTGCTAATTGCTGCTTAACAATGCTTACTGCCGTTTACCCCCATGCTAATTCCTTTAAAAGGAAAAAAAAGGGTTGATAGGACAGTGGTGAAAAATGGGGCACAAAGAGGGAAAGACAGTAGGGAAAATAGCCAGGCATGTGCAGGAAGGGTATAGGAAAGGTCCATAGTTGCCCATTTCTTCTACAGCAACAGCTGTGCATATACACTATATTTGAAGGTACATTTGGACCCTCAAACCCCTGGGAGAGGGGTGAGGACAACATATATTCATTGTGATGCTAATTAGACCAGATTACATGTGTCCAGTGGACGCGTGTGCGAAATGGACAGCTATGTATGTGACAAGATTTTTTTGTGAAAACAGATTGCCCTTTTTTTTTCAGGTGAGAGTGGGATGTTGGGGAGGGGTAGTAGGTATATTTGGGGAGGTAGGTTGGGTAGGTTAATAGACAAGACACACAAAATGCATACAGGGCCAGTATATGACACATGTGGGAGGTAAACACTTTGGACGGGGAGGGGTGTTCAGAAGTCGCAAACCCATGAGCCCCCAACTGGAAACAGTGGGACTGAGGTCCGTACCTATGGCCACCCACCACTGCACCTTCACGGCGCCGAAGGTGGCTGTGCTGGGGGCTCTGTAGGAGGGGCAGGCTCACCCTCTAATGGTGCCACTTGGCCCTCAAGCTGGCGTAGTCACTCTCGATACTCCAGATCAAGCTCCTTATGCACCACGGCCTGGACCTGTTGACGGGTGACAGGTTCCCCTCCACGCCCACTCTGAGGGGGGGGTGAGCCCCATCCCCTGCAGTCTTTCCACCTGATGGTGGCACAGGGCCCATGGAGGAGGAGGTCCCAGGCTGGGCCCCAGATGTGCTGGTGCCTGGTGCCATGGCAAGCTTAGGTGGGACAGGTGGGTCCGCTGGGACCACCCTTCCCATGCGAGCTGTGTTGTCACAGGTTTATGACAGATATAGGTTAGTAACAGTCAACAGCATTCAGGATTAGTTATAACAGCATGCATAGGTATTCCCATTAACCAACACACCAGATTTAACACAGTTGCAGAGCAAGCAGAACACGTGCATATATGGAACAACAATGGCCATTACAGGAGCATGCAAGTTTCATTGATGGCAACAGGCCACCAGTATGGGTATATTTTCACATGGTACATGCATAGAAACAAATGTGAATATTTATAAATCATTAGGACATATGTCCCAACAAACGTGTGGAGTGTACACATACCAGTTGAGGAGTCTCATTGGGTTATTATGCACACATGGTAGGGGTGAGAGAGAGAGTTCAATTAACAATTAATATATCCTTGTAGTTTTCACAGCATTCTTAGTCACTGCAGTGGTCTTTCCCTTATATGTATTATTACACTACACAATGGTCTTATATTGTACACTGGTATGTTTATAAATTATTATATACATGACCTGTCTTACATACAGGCGTGCCAGGCTGCAGGTGTTAATGCAACATATGTTGAGAATTGCTGTCATACACTTTGGGTGAGGTGCTAGAATGACAGGCTTGTTTCCATATACATTCTCTGACTATGCACACATTTGAATATCAGTTATATGCTATCGACAGCTGCCTACAATTCTTGGGACATCACACTGGATTTTCAGGGGAACAAGGTGCCAAGCTGGTGATATGGGCCATTTATCTGGACATGCTGGACTGATTGGAACAATTGTGGGGTATGACTATGCATACAACTTACATTTTGAACATTCTAGCAAATTCTGTATTGTTGTTGGGTGTAAGTACATATACAGCTTTCTATCTGAACATTGTATCAAAATCTCTACAGTTGTGAGGTATGATTATGCATACAACTTAGTATCACTCCCAGGATTCAAACCCCTGCTGTGTGTGACAAAATATTATAGCTAACATCACAGTACACTGTGCTATCAGGGAGTTGATATAAAGCTTTCAACTGTTTTCTGTCTAAATCTCCCTAACTTGTACAATATAACTGACCTCTTAGCCCTTCCAACATTGTTATGCAGGACTTCATGCCCATTTTATCTGCATACCATGGTGTGCGCGACACTGCTTAAGATACAACATTACTATTTATAGTATGGAACAGATCATCAACATATGAGAGAAGAGTAAACAGAAGCATTCCAGGGGTTATACCTTTATTCACAGACTATCACACATTTATATCTTCTGATACAACACTTTCTAAGGCTCTTATATTTATTTGTTATGACAGTACATGCAGACTGATTACTAACCTGCCTCGCGACACAGCCTTTGCAGCCTAGCATCATGGGCTTGCTGGTTTGCAGCCCACTCATCTGCACCTGTTAGAATAATGCTGTGATATTTAGCCATGCCTATCCATAGTATACACAAGCTAGGCAATTATTTACTACTTAGTAGAATGAGTACTTACTCAGTCCTGGAGCACTGGGCATTTGTCGAGACTCCTGGATCCACTGTTCCAGTACATACCCCCTCCGCCGCTTCAGGTCAGCATGGTGGTGCCTGGCCTGCTCACCAGTCCGGGGGATACCTGTGGCACTGGTGAGGTCATGGGTGAGACTGTCCCAAGCCTCTGTTTTATACTGCGAGCCTTGGTACTGGCCCTGCAGTAGTCTCTGATTATGGTGTTTTACCAGGAGCCATACCATGATTTTTTACTTCTGGATGCCCCAGTGCTGCGCTCTAAATTGAGTGCCTTCACCCACACCAGCCATTCTGCCTGCAGTAGGAAGCTGCAACCAGTTATGGGTAGTATACCCACCTGTGGGGTTTAAGTACAGCCATTTACCCACACTTCCCCATGATTGGCCAGTTTTGAAAAGGCTAAGCTATGGGCAGACCTGCTTACATGAGGTTGGCACTGCTTAAAGAGGTATACCGCTAAGCAGATTGAATTGGCTCCCCTACACATTGCTTACACTTACTAACTTGAACTTGTGGTTAGCATTGCTTAATAGGTAATTAGCACTATATTTGCCATTTGGCAATGATTTATTCTTCATTACAGGTTATATATGTGTCTGGTATCCATGATTCATGTATACATACACTGTATGGGGACCTGGGGGCTTCTACAATTTATTACAATAACACCTCAAATCTATGCTTACTGCAGTACTCCAGTTCACATATTTATGTTCTGTGGCAGGTTATCCAACATCACACTGTACATAGATTCAGTTCAGATGTTTGGTTTGATTTTCCTGTGGTGAGGATTAGTTTGCTGATACCCCATTTATATCTATTGTTATGATGGCTTGGTGGTTAACTACTGTGATTATAGTGTGCAGGATCCTGAGTTTGAGCCTTGTAGAGACAGTTTATTTTTTGGCTAGGCAGAACAAGGGCCGTTGGATCCAGATTGATTAAGGCACTTTAAAGCAGTTGTTAGCAGGTATGTGTGGGCACTGCTAACCTCTGGTTATAGTCTCTTACACTCAGTTAGCTTCTTCTTTGCTTAATCTGTGTAGGCAATGCTTACCCCCTCGCAATCACACTTAGACACGCTTACTACTGCTTATTTGAGCTTAAACCTGCTTACTAGTGCCTTATTCATTATGACACTGACACTTCACATGTGAATTTCATGCAGTACTCCAGTTCACATTCAAATGTTATTATGTAGGTTATACGGCAAAAAAATGTAAATATATGTTCATATACAGTTTTCTCATGGAAAATGATACGTGCTGCATTGGGACGAAAACTGGGAATGCTTGTTCATTAGGCGGATGCTCTAACCACTACACTATTGCTGTGCTGCTTTATTTGCATATATATTCCTTGTTATCCTCTTCAGACTTTTCAGCTGCTTTAACCGTAGCTAAGCGATGGGCAAACCCACGCACTTATGGTTAGCTGTACTCGAGGTTTTAAAAAAAATGAATACAAGGATTTCTTTGTTTTATTTCAATGTACTGTTGCTGTTGAACACATGGGGACTGTTGGTGGAGATATGCGGACACCTATGAGCAGTTGCGCTCATTTATTTACACTTTCTTCTATTTTTCTTTGCAGGGTTGTGTTTATTCTGAGAGCTCTGCTCTCAGACATACCCCCTGCACTCATCCACACTCAGTGTAGGATTTGGAGCTCAAGCAGCATGCCTTCATTATTATGCATGGTGCGCTGCCGTCCTCCTCTTAAACTGCCGCTTACGTGCAGGACTAGTTTAGTCCTGCACAGCAGATTAGTAAATCCGGGGGAATGATTTTTAAATGTTAAAAATATATCACAACAATGAAAAAATCACCACAATACAGCATTAACAACTCTCGTCATAAAATGGTTTAAAAAGACACACAGACAAGTGTGTTGTGCTCTAAAACTAAAAAAATGCATTAAAGCTCTCACAGTTTTGCTGCCTTCATTTTAAAAATATAATTAATAATAATAGTATTATTGAGTTGTTATTCTTAAGAAGTGTTTATTAAACAGACAAAATCCTGACAGAAATAAATGCCAGGTAGTTGCCACAGCGTGAACACAAGTACTATACACCCAGTAAATGCATAAGCAGTGTGCACTAAAATCCTGTCAACGCATTGTTTTTATACTAATTGTTAATAGGTAAACAATAAAACATACTTGAGTAGTTGATTAATACAATAATTGAAACTCCATTAGAACAGTCACCACTCATAAATATAAAGAGCACATAAACTAACTTGAAACATTTTAAAAGGGACATTTGCCTTCACCTGTAATTATTTTATCTAAGCAAATATAAATATGTAAATATTGTTTAAATAAAAAATGTAATCCATGTCAACGACCCATTATTATTACTACTGCTAATCCCCAAAGAGTGGGGATTAAGGTACAAGCCACCACTGGGTAAAGCGTTACTCAATGGTGAGGATCTCGTGAATACAAACATCAAGGGGACTAATGGTTTTGAAAGTGCTATGGTCATTAAATATTCCAGTGAGAAAGATGACATTAAAAGAATGATAAGCAGTAACTGGAATATTTTTAGGGAAAATGCATCGTTACTCCCCAGTGTGGGTATACAACACCACTTTGCATACAAGACAGAAGATAATATTAAAGGGCTTTTGGAAATGAGCAAAACTGCCATCAGTAACTTACCCAATACAATCAAAGGATTGTCAAAATGTGGTATATGTAATTATTGTAATGATATTTTGCCAGGAGATAGAATAAAAACAATAAAGTGTATGTCAAACTGAGAACTAAAACCTGTGTAGCTAAAAGGGTTGTATATATTGTTCAATGCTGATCATGTTTAGCATTTCATATAGGTAAAACCAAAAGAAAATTAAACAAAAGGATTTATGAAAACAAACATGATATAAAAAATCAGAATATTAATAACGCTCTATTCAAGCATTCTACAACATGCTCACATTTCACTGGATTTAAATTTGCCATCTTAGATACAGTAAAACCAGACTCTAGGGATGATTGTTGGAAAACTAGAGTAGAGTACAGAGAGCTAGCTGTATTGGTAGTTGAGACTGAATGCTTCCACTCCTCCAGGTATTAATGAAAATGTTTCCATTACTCCTACTTTAAAACAAAGGGCAGCAAAACTGTAAAGTAAGGCTGCTAGCAGCAACAATGTTTTTTTGTATTTTTTTATTCTTTACAATTTTCAGACACACATTCATACTTTTTATGGTTTTATATTTATTGGAGAAGGTTTGCGCAACTCCACTATGGTAATTTGGAAGATTAATGTAACTTTAATGTTTTATCAAAATGTTATTGAATTATTTTTTTCAAGAAATAAACAGTTTTAAGTATTTTTTTACAAAATATTTATTTAGAAATAAGTAGTAGTAGTAATAATAATGGGTTATAGACATACCCCCGGATTCACTAATCCTCCGTGTAAGACTTAATAAGTCTTACTCGGAGGCTGCAGTTGAACAGTTTGACGTCAGTGTGCCATGAATATTCATGAGGGCACGCTGACTCAACCGTAACTCTTACACGGACTGAGTAGGAAAGCAGGGGGCATGTCTGACTGCCGAGCAGTCTAAATGTGCACGCCCCTGCAAGGTTTTAAAAAGCATAATGTCAACACACAAGAGCGAGTTCGCTCAAATGTACTTGCACCCAACACCACACTCCCTGACACTGTAAACCCCCATGACACTTATATAAAGTAAATAATTATATTATTTTTTTTAAATCCACGATATAGCTGCCCGTATTTGCGCGTGTGTGCGCGGGTGTGCCCATTGCTTAGCTACAGTTAGCAATTCTGACATGGAAGAGCATAAGAAAGAATGTTTATGCAAATCACACCAAATTGCAATAGCGTAATGGTCAAAAGCATTCATGATTCGAGTCCCACCACTCCCCTTCTTATTTATGTTTTAAATCAGTATTTGAAATAATACCAGACATATATGATTAAAATTTTATTAAAAGCAGTGACATGGCCAATGTATCAGTGAACAAACTAAATATTTTTAAAGGACCCAGATATATAATAACCTGCTGTTAAGCAACGCTTTACACAGCTAAACACAGGTGCCCATAGTTTAATAGCGCTTTACCCAGCTAAACAGAGGTGCCCATAGTCTAATAGTGCTTTACCCAGCTAAACAGAGTTGCCCATAGTTTAATAGCGCTTTACCCAGCTAAACAGAGTTGCCCATAGTTTAATAGCGCTTTACCCAGCGCAATAGAGTTGCCCAAAGTTTAAAAGCGCTTTACCCAGCGCAATGTGTTTGCGCGGATGTGCACCCCGCACCAACCAGGGCACCGTAGGGCACCATGGAGCAACGTAGAGCTAAGTTGCTTAAACGCAGCCACACCCCCTAGCCTGTCTAGACCGGATTAAAATAAAAGAATGACAAGGATCGAACCCAGGACCCTGTGCATCATAATCAAAGCACAGAACCACTAAGCCATGACAACATAGGGGAAGCAGCCACTATTAACATTCATAAACTTACGAATGGTAGTTTAACCATTACTAAGCAGGTCTGCAGTCAGCCGAGAATTTTACAAAATGGCCAGTCACAAAAACGTGCAGGAAATGCGGCATATTTAAGCCCCATAGGTGGGAATACTCGCCATAACTGATTGTAGCTCACATTTGCAGTCAGAATGTCAGGTGCAGGAGAGGGTTCATGCTTCCGAGCGCAACGTTGGGGCATCGAGGAGTCCAAATACATGGTCAAAATAATCTCTCACCTTAATGATGATCATTCTGAAATATCTTAGGCCTAGTTCAATGTTTTCAATTTTTTTTCCTAATCAAGTATACCTGGCAGCAATTTCAGCCTTTTAGCATTTTGTTTGTTTTATATCGTATCTATTTGCTTATTTATTTTATTTTTATTTTATTTTATTTATTTTATTTAACATTTGTTGACCGGGAAAGTCCGACTAGGTTCCACAGATCCTGTTTTCAGCGGAGGCCCGGGGAGAAATACTCCAGAATCCATATAATATTTCCAACATCTGTAAATGGAGAGATATTTATCTTTTTCACTAGCCTGTTTTTAGTACTTCCATAATTACTATAATTGTCATTGCTACTAAAGCTAAAGCTAAATACTATGGATTCTGTCATCAATATTCACAAAATAGCTTTCCTTCCCTGGGATATAATGCAAATAGTGTACATAGTTGTCTTTTTGTTTCACTCAGCTTATTGTCTTTATTGTGTATATCTGTTTGGATGATTATGCACATTTGTTATTTTGGATTTAACCATTACTTATTGTTAACATTATTGATCTGTTTGGATGATTATGCATGTTTGTTATTTTGGATTTAACCGTTACTTATTGTTAACATCATTGATCTGTTTGGATGAGTATGCATGTTTGTTATTTTGGATTTAACCGTAACTTATTGTTAACATTATTGATCTGTTTGGATGATTATGCATGTCTGTTATTTTGGATTTAACCGTTACTTATTGTTAACATTATTGATCTGTTTGGATGATTATGCATGTTTATTATTTTGGATTTAACTGTTACTTATTATTAACACTATTGATCAAAATAAAAGAAAACATACTTAGTTGATATTATTACCTACTTGGGACATGAAGTTTATGTTGGAAAGATAACTTTACCTCCCTTTGAAGTAACAGATTCAGTAGAGTTAAAATGCACGTAATGGTATGCAGTTCCTTCTGACAGTCACAAGTTTTCATATGTGAGACAACTGATTTATTACTCTTCAGAGGAAGGGTGTCATTGAAAACCAGTCCATTTATATGTCAGAGATAGTCTTTGCAATGACTGTTAATCAAACAACCCAAAAGATGCACAGCAATGTCTGCATCTTGTAGGTGCTCATTGCATCTGATTTGAACTTTCAGGTGTACGAAGAAAGTCTGATATTTTAGAAAGACTGATAGACCTTTTATGCTTTTTTAATGAAAGGCAAGAAGGCCAACCAGTCAGTAAACAGACTCATCATTACTAATTGGTTTGCACGCCATATTATTTTTGCTGTAATGTATAAATACAATAAAGCTTGGCGAGTGCTGGTCATCACAGGGTCTAAGCACAGCCGGTGAAATTTCTGACCTGGAATGAAAATAGATATCTTAGGTAACTGTTATTGTAAGTATCCTTACAAATAAATATGCTTTCTGATGCAATCAGATGGTAGACAAGCTATGAAGTGATCAGGTCTAACAATTTTTTCCATCTGCTTCCTGCCATCCATTACTCTGACATCTTTCTGGTCCCCTTCAGCCCACTGAGTGAGAAATGGTAAGGAAACTGTCATTGAGGAAGACATTGGGGGTATTCTTTTCAGCCTTACCATAACCTGTGCATGGCTGTGTCTGAGAGCTTGACATTCAGTGGACCTTGAGAGTAATGTCTGCTCCTCTGCATATTATGTAACCATGGATGACCTAACCCTTGCAGATGGAACCTCTGTGAGATCTCTGGTTTCTACCAAAGATTCTACTGCAGAGTGTGTGTCTAGAAACACTTCCAATTCCTCCCTGTCAAAAGTGTCGAGCAGGCTTCAACCTCATCATCATCAACATCCCTATAACAGCTTCCATGGACACTTGAGCTGTTTGTTAAACTTGGGTTGTTGGGTCATAGATATGGCTTAATATGTTTGTGCTAATGGAATTGACTAGGCAGGTTTGATAATTTAATGCAGGTTAATTGCAATGTAAGACGTGAAGAATTGCGAGTTGGATCCACAGAATAAACCAAACAGAAGCAGCAGTCCCAAAACGCTAGCTGCTTCCTCTCACAGACAAACCAGCCCAAGGAAGACTAAGCTGTTACTATAAAAAATCTTTTAATGAAACAACAGTTGAGCGCTTTCACTCGGCTAAGCGAGCTTCATAAGAACAATGTTGTAAATGATGCACTACCATTAAATAACACATTTGGCGCCAAAATAGCGTCACATATCAATTAGAAAAACAATAGGGTCAATTAAAACATTTACAAAGGAATATCCTTGTGTAATTTATTTTAAAAAGTTAAATTAAAAAGTACTGAATAAGCAAAAAATAAATGAATATATTAATGAACTGGGTGACTTCAAGTACTAACAATCCAGTAAAAGTAAGGGCTTAATAGAGAAATAGTCATTAATCCCTGGTGCTGTAAAAGCATCAGTGAAGACTTGCCACCATAGTTCCCTATAGGCCAGAAAGTTCTTAACATTACCTCCTCTAGGGTTCCTCTTTACTGACTCAAAATGGCAAATTTAAACATATGATCATTACCGTATTCTAAAATATGTCTTGACAGGGCATTTTTGGTGTCTTTCTTTTTTATGCAGTAAAGATGTGAATATATTCTCTGTCTAAATTGTCTTTCAGTCTTTCCTATATAATAGGAATGACATACTGAACAAACAGCGATATAGACAAGCATAGTAGACCTACAATTACCCTTAACTGGGTAGATCTTAATATTATTATAGTTGGTCAGAACTAATCTACTCGATTCGCAGATGGTCATACATTGATTGCAGGACCCACATTTTGTCGTATTTGACCCTGTGTTAGGAACATCAATACTGTCCCCTTCCAAGATGTTTTTAAGATTTCTGCCCATTTTGTATACAATTAAAGGTCTGGGACCTACAATGTCTGCAATTTCCTGAGTGACAGTTAGAATGTGCCAATTTTTGACTAGAATTCCTTTAATAATATGACTAAATGGTCCGAATTCTAAAACAAAGGCTCTCCTAAATGTCTTATTTTCAACTATATGAGATTGCTCAACAGTAAAGGAACTAATAGCATTATTTGTCCCTGTGATGGGAGTAGGCACCGGAGCAGTGTTACATTCCGACCCTAACAGGGGCAAATACTTCTTTCCCCACTGACTAATGACGTAAGTAGCTATGTCATCCATCAATTCTATATCATAGCCTCTGTCAGCAAAAAGAGTGGAAATATAGCTGATTTCTTTTAACATGTCTTCGTGCGTAGAAGTCATCCTGATTGCCCTTATGCACTGACCTTTAAAAATATTCCTTTTCATTCTGGTGGGATGGTAACTATTGTAGTCCAAGTAAGAATTAGTGAACGTGTTCTTCCTGTGTACAGTAGATTTGAAACCATAACTGTCAACGGCAATAAAAGTGTCTAAGTATGGTACACCATTGGTACTGGTAGTAGAAGTGAATTTTAGAAATTCACTACTTTGATTCAAATAGCCCATAAATGCTTCGAACGTAATGCTGTCACCATTCCAAAGAATGTATATATCGTCTAAATATCGGGAGTAATAAACGATGTTCTGGTAGAATGTACAGTTGAAAATAAAATTTGCCTCCCAATCAAGCATAACCAAATTAGCAAACATGGGGGCGCAAGCTGCTATAGGTGTTGTTATAGACACTACTCTAAAATTTATATATTCTGAACTTGACCATCTTGTGAAGGACTCCTGGGAATTTTTAAGGAAGTTTCCAGCCAACATGAGCAGTAAGGGCCTTCTTTTTAGTTCCATAGATGTGGTAGATTTATTTAGTTGTATACCTATGGAAGAAGGTCTTGAGGCATTCTCCAGGAGTCTTAGAAAGTACACGAAATTCAGTTGGGACAAAATTTCCCTTCTTGTTGAATTAATGAGTATTGTGTTGGAGAACAATTTTGTCTACTATGAGGGAGAAATTTTCAAGCAAACCAAAGGAGTGGCAATGGGGGCAGCTTGCGCCCCCATGTTTGCTAATTTGGTTATGCTTGATTGGGAGGCAAATTTTATTTTCAACTGTACATTCTACCAGAACATCGTTTACTACTCCCGATATTTAGACGATATATACATTCTTTGGAATGGTGACAGCATTACGTTCGAAGCATTTATGGGCTATTTGAATCAAAGTAGTGAATTTCTAAAATTCACTTCTACTACCAGTACCAATGGTGTACCATACTTAGACACTTTTATTGCCGTTGACAGTTATGGTTTCAAATCTACTGTACACAGGAAGAACACGTTCACTAATTCTTACTTGGACTACAATAGTTACCATCCCACCAGAATGAAAAGGAATATTTTTAAAGGTCAGTGCATAAGGGCAATCAGGATGACTTCTACGCACGAAGACATGTTAAAAGAAATCAGCTATATTTCCACTCTTTTGCTGACAGAGGCTATGATATAGAATTGATGGATGACATAGCTACTTACGTCATTAGTCAGTGGGGAAAGAAGTATTTGCCCTGTTAGGGTCGGAATGTAACACTGCTCCGGTGCCTACTCCCATCACAGGGACAAATAATGCTATTAGTTCCTTTACTGTTGAGCAATCTCATATAGTTGAAAATAAGACATTTAGGAGAGCCTTTGTTTTAGAATTCGGACCATTTAGTCATATTATTAAAGGAATTCTAGTCAAAAATTGGCACATTCTAACTGTCACTCAGGAAATTGCAGACATTGTAGGTCCCAGACCTTTAATTGTATACAAAATGGGCAGAAATCTTAAAAACATCTTGGAAGGGGACAGTATTGATGTTCCTAACACAGGGTCAAATACGACAAAATGTGGGTCCTGCAATCAATGTATGACCATCTGCGAATCGAGTAGATTAGTTCTGACCAACTATAATAATACTAAGATCTACCCAGTTAAGGGTAATTGTAGGTCTACTATGCTTGTCTATATCGCTGTTTGTTCAGTATGTCATTCCTATTATATAGGAAAGACTGAAAGACAATTTAGACAGAGAATATATTCACATCTTTACTGCATAAAAAAGAAAGACACCAAAAATGCCCTGTCAAGACATATTTTAGAATACGGTAATGATCATATGTTTAAATTTGCCATTTTGGAGTCAGTAAAGAGGAACCCTAGAGGAGGTAATGTTAAGAACTTTCTGGCCTATAGGGAACTATGGTGGCAAGTCTTCACTGATGCTTTTACAGCACCAGGGATTAATGACTATTTCTCTATTAAGCCCTTACTTTTACTGGATTGTTAGTACTTGAAGTCACCCAGTTCATTAATATATTCATTTATTTTTTGCTTATTCAGTACTTTTTAATTTAACTTTTTAAAATAAATTACACAAGGATATTCCTTTGTAAATGTTTTAATTGACCCTATTGTTTTTCTAATTGATATGTGACGCTATTTTGGCGCCAAATGTGTTATTTAATGGTAGTGCATCATTTACAACATTGTTCTGATGAAGCTCGCTTAGCCGAGTGAAAGCGCTCAACTGTTGTTTCATTAAAAGATTTTTTATAGTAACAGCTTAGTCTTCCTTGGGCTGTTTTGTCTGTGAGAGGAAGCAGCTAGCGTTTTGCAATGTAAGACGTGATTGTGCCTACGTTTAAGGGAAGCAGAGTTCTGCTGAGTTCTAGAACACCAATGAGAAGAGAAAAATAATTAATTTGTTTACTTTTGATAATTTTCGTTTTTTTATACATTGAAAAATGTTTTTTTTTTCCTTAGGAAAAAGCGATCTATGACTGCACAAGGTGAGAAAATTTACCATTTATCAATGTTTCTTGGAAATTATGATCACATGGTCTAAAAATTAATTTCCTGATATGCTGTATTAAGCTATATTAAATTGCTTTGCATACAAGCAGAGTAATTTTAACTTCTAAACTATTCTATTTATTTATTTATTGGCATTTGATTACCTAGAAAGTCTGACTGGGTAAGTGCCCATTTTCAGCAGAAGCCTGGGAAGAAAAGCTCCAAAGTATTATTGAACGGCGCAGTGGTGCAGCAGTTGCTTTGTCACCTTACAGCAAGAGGTTCTTTGGTTTGATTCTCGGCTTGGGTGCCTTATGTGTAGAGTCTGCATGCCCTCCCTGCGTTTGCGTAGGTTTCCTCCCACATTACAATGACATGCATCTGGAGCATTTCTCCCAGGGCCTCTGCTGAAAATTGGCTCTATTCCAAGTCAGACTTTCCTGGTAAACAAATGTTAAAAGTTATTAAAACACTTTAAATCATGAGTTGTGCTTTTTCCATTAGTCTGCATACAGTTGTGTTACAACATGATATTAGTGCTGAAACTATGTAAAAGTTTAATTTTTTATAAGAATTTAATTTCATAAAAATGAGTTTTCTTAAAGGCTTTAGTATTGCTTTTATTGTATGTCACTCACTAGACAGGATCTGTATTGCTGAGTAAAGGTTCTTTGGTGATGAGCTTATAACACTAAAGCATGTCAAAACACATTAGTTTTGTTCTGTTTGTTTTCTGCTGAAATTGTTCTTGTTGAACTGCTCATATTATTGTAAGTCTTGATTGTTCTGATACTTGAATTAAGGATTAAGATAAAAAAATTCAAATAATTAAAGGTATGGGACTATATATACAAGAAATAATGCCTGGGCTTTGGTGGGGTGGTTATGAAGTAAAATATGAAGGGTACGGAAATAGAACAGGTGGGATTAAGTGCATTTTGTATGAAAATTCTTGTCAATGAAAAAATACTGTGAAATAGTGAAAGTGCTCATTGTCACCATGGGGAATATGATTTAAAACAAAAAAAGGCCATCCTTACATGCATGCATATCTGTCTATAGGTAAGCACTTTAAATGTTGGGACCCACTAAAGTGAATCCCAAAACATGGAGACTGAATGGCTGAAAAAAATGGACTCACGTATATTAAGTTCAAGATGGCTATTTCTCTGGATATTCCCTTTTCTCTGAGGTATGGTGATCTAGGTGTTAGTGTATATAGGTTTGTTGGGGGGAATTTGCTCCTGCAAAAGATGCTTAAAGGAGAAGAGAAATGTTAGAAATTTACACTTCTGCATTTTCAGACTTTTTTTTTCCAAGGTGTTGGCATTTGGCATTTGCAGTATCACTATATCACGAGGGAATCCTCTCTCTAGCACACAGTTTAATGAGAAAGCCCCTTACTCCTGAGAAATACAGTAGGGGAAAATATGTTTGCAACTGGTAAAAAGTGATAATCTCCAAAATGTAATGAAATATTTCATTTAATTTGTTCATGTATTAACCAGGTAAGTGAACTGGTGGTAAACATGAATCATTTTCAGCCAAGACCATTGTCCCAAGAGCAAGAATGTGTGTATTATACCCAGACATTTCTGAACAGCCATTGAGCCAACTTATTTTAGGGAGGTGGTAAGAAAGTGGAAGCCACACAGACACAGGAAGAATCTATAAACTCTACACAGTGCCTGGAGGTAAATGTGGAAACACAGACCATGGAGTTGTGAGGCGGAGATCTTAACCACTGAGCCAGTGTGTTGTGCAGCATCAAAAGAAACAAAAGATTCTGACTCCGTGGTGAGAGCATTTTTATGTTGTAAAAATTAGCCCATGGCCCAAATTATGAAGAAACTTTCTAGGAACTAAGAAACTGGGTGGTATGCAGAATAAATGAAGAATTCAAAGAAAGAATGTTCATTGCAGAAACTAATCTAACATCTGAGAATGCATTAACAATTACCATAGCAGTAGAAACAGCAAATAAATATTTGCAAGCTTTAGAATTTACATACTGCTTTTGTTGTTTAACAGATTACAAGAGGTGTACTGTAAACAGTGTGAACTTAAAAGTAAATAAGGCAGTGCAACTGAAACGTGTTATGCCACATGACCACTGACTGCAAATTAAAGCAATAAAGGAGCGTGCATGTGATAAATATGGTCACATGGTGACAGTTGGAAGAAGTAAGACAAATACATCTAAAAAAGAAGGTCTGTGCAGAGAGAGTCAACTAGAAAATTAGTACGTATTGTAATATAAAGTTTAGGCTGAGCAAGAGAGCAAAGAAAGTGCGGGACAAATGCTTCTTTTACACATTGTACTAGGCCATTATATAGAACATTTTCGGGTGGAAAAGAAAAACAGAGGTAGAATCCTGTAAAATATGATGCTGAAAAACACATGAGAATTGTCACTATGAGTGAACTGTAATTCAAAGAAGAAACAGTTTTGCTGCCAGTGGATACTGTATCAAATATTTATAGTAGAGTACATATACAAATTCTGACATAAATTGGAGAGAAATAAAGTACTCAAGTTCTGACATTGAGGCTTTAGATAAAGTGCTTATTAAGCAAGGGGTTGAGTTTAAAGAAGTTACATTGAAATGAACTACAGCTAAGATTCATGTTCCTGCAGTTGTCAAATCCTTTTCTCCCGATCCATATTCTGTCCTTATAGCTAACAGAATTTTGAAACAAGAAATCATGTTACCTTTGTAACATTCAAACTGGGTTGCTCCTGTGTTGCCTATCTTGAAACCAGATGGAACTGTGAGATGATGCAGAGACTATAAAGGCAGTATGTTGTGTATATTCTTTGGATTAGTTCCTCATATCTTGGACAATTATAGAGGAGCTTAAAGCCTGCAAAGACATAGGGAACAGAGAATGGTGTCATTCCTGTTTGAACTAGATTTTACAAGTGCAGAGTTGTTCTGTACAGTTATATTTCAGTATGGGGAGCAGAGTTGGCTTATCCCCTGTAAAATGCTTTTAAGGAGTTCTTAATTCATCTGGTTGCATGTAATATGCTCTGCATTTCAAGAAGTTGCAACTTATTTCAGCTACTGCAGTAGTCACTAAAAACATTGTTTCAGAATATTCAGATCTGTGGCCTCAGCTTCAGAACTGTGAGTTGTGACAAGGTCAAGAAGACCTAAATATGTAAATAGTTGCAGAATTTAGTAGCACAGATTAAACCATCTGAACATCCATTCAAAGAAATTGTTGAAATTCTGCAGAAGCATTTTGACACAATACATCTGATTATTGTACAATATTTTAGGTGCTTACCATTGATTTTGCTGTTGTAGCGTTGTCGCCTCACAGTAAGACGCTGTCCGGTTCGATTCTCAGCTAGAGCGTCTTCTGCGTGGAGACATGCATGAATGGGCGTACCTTCATTGAAGGTGCATCAGGCCTGGCAAGCTGGTACGTAAAAATCAACTGCCAATCATTAGCGGACCGGAGTTCCGCTGTGGCGACCGCTAAACGGGAAAAGCCGAAAGACACAAACCATTGATGCAGGATTGCAAAGAATTCTTAATCTCTGCTGAGTTAGAAGACCAAGGCCCATAACCTCTTCCCATGGTTTGAAATAAGAGTTTTTGCAAGGAGGCAGTACCCCAATACCCCCCACGCGGAGGCAAGCCCCACCCCACACTCCTCAATTTGCATATACTGACTCCATGGTTATATAATAAAAGGTGAAGAAAAAATGATCAAGTTGTGCACAGCACTTCACAGAAACACTGAACCACAGTGCATATATATTAATGATACAAACTTGAATCAACATGTAATTCAACTGTTTGAGTTCATACAATTATCACCTATCTACCAGCTTTTGATCACATGCAGGTACTGGGAGGCTTAGTTTAGACATTACAAAATAAATAAGATATGCACATATTTTGAAATACATTGTGGAACAGCATAAACTACTTTGGAGCTGTGAATGTGGTAAAATATAAAAATTTACAAAGAGAAAGGTTTGCAAAATATCAGCAGCAGCAACATGCAGATGAATGTACTGTTTACAGATGTTTAATTCTAGTGAGAAACAGACACATTTGTGTTGTGGTAGATTTCACATAAATCTGATATGTACTAGTATAACTCGATAAGTATTTTATGAGTATGCAAAGTTACCTTACACCCCGGAAAAGCATACTCATACTAAAGACTGAAATCCCTCACACACCTATAACAAGCATTCTAGTCAGAAATTTTAAAACTAAAAAAAAAGAAATAGTTGTCTTACATATGAGAAAGTGTATGCTTTATGTACTTTTTCATGTGTTGTGTGCATCTGTTTAATAAAGTTGTGTCATTTAAAAAAATGAAAAATCCATGTAGAAAAATCACTTGATTGTATTGGTTCTGCTGCTGATGCTGCTGTATTTTGTAATGCCCTCTCCACTTGTTGCATTGTAGTTTCTCTCAGCTTTTGTTTCCTGCAGTTACTCTCATTACATTTTCAGCTTTTATTTTATTTTTGCAAATGTTTAATGCCTCACCCTGGGTCAAGATTCTCACTATACAGGATTAACATGACCTATCTCCTTCAACCAACTGCACTATGCCATTGCCAGTCATCAAAAAAACACAGCCAGCGGGCACGTGTTTCATTGTATGTATTGGTTTGCCAAACAAAGAAATTAGGCAGTCACCAAAAAACAAACAAAAAAAAAAAAACAACATGAAACTAACTTTAACTCTACCAGTACACATTCATTAATTGTACAATTTTTAGTTTGTGCTTTATGGTCTTACATTCAAGGTAGTGATGAAGTGATGGCTGGAAATACTATAGTATTATCCAAGGTAAGGGAGAGTGAAGTATACACTAGTACTACTGATGCTTTCTGTATACCTGTATTTAAATTTCACATTTGAACGTAGCTGCACACCATTCAGCAGGGTTCAGAAGTGCCTTGTATAGGCACTTACCTCCTCATAGTGCATTTTTTAGGCAATGTCAAAACAACAAAATTTCCGCTTGTAAAAACAAAATCCACTCAAGACAAACTCCAGGTTATACTGCTTAATGCTAGGAGCCTAAACAGAAAACTGCACTCCCTGGAAGCACTCCTCACCTTGGAAGATGCTGACATCTGTGCAGTCACTCAGACATGGTTCAGGCTGCTGAAAGCATCCTGACCATGCAAGGCTACAATGCCTTCCACACATTCAGACCACAAAATGAGTGTGAAAGAACCAAAGGAGGAGGTGTATTCATCTTCATTAAAGCCCAATACATCACAAGACTGATTAAACAGTATGATTCTCTTGAACTATTCCAGTGAAGCACACTACCTACCTGGACTTACTAGAGTCACTCAGTATACAGCCAAACATTTTGGTCATGGTAGATTTCAAGTATCCTTCCAACAACTGGGCAGCATACACAAGCACAAACATGCTCACCCTGAGGTTCCTGGACTTTGCCAGTACAAGTGCCATGGAACAGCTAATCTGCTCTCCCACAAGGGGCACAAATGTCCTAGACCTAATACTCACCAACATAGGGGTTACTGCACTACCCCCTGTATGTTGCCCTCCCTGGTAAGACCAGACCATAAATCTGCCTCGTTTGAAGTAATGATCAGACCTAACACCCCCACAGGATAAAAAAAAAATGAAACATTTATCCAAAGCAAACTACAGCCTACTAGGTGATGCTATAAAAAGTTTCAAAGCCCCTGCTAACACAGCCAACAAGGACTCATATGCAAAGAAGTACTCAAATGCCCCGTATAGCTACCTAAAAAACTGTATAGATGCAGCTGTACCTGACTGGATCAAAACCAGGTTCTGTTGAAAATATAGGCCACCCTGGTGGACCTCAAGTATAAATAGGCTATATAACAAAAGGAAGAAACTGATGTCTGAGAACAAGAGGGAAGCTAATCAGAAGAAGAAAGAGAAGGAGAATACCCTCCACAGCTTGAACAAGCAAATCATATATCTTGTAAAGTCCTCTAAAGCTAGTTATGAAGCTAAATTAGCATCCTTAGCTAAGGATAATCATAAGGCATTCTTTAGTTATATTCAAAATCTATAAGGGAATGCCCAACTATGTGTTAAATTTACAGTAGACAGTTCCTCTCATACTGAGCCTGAAGAAATTGCCAACCTGCTGACAGATTTGGTGGAAACTTCACCCCCCTGTCCTCCATCAGCCATACTCCAAAGCATACCTGACACCAGTCTTCTACCAAGTATCTCCAAAGAGCAGGTCATATCCATTCTCTCCAAGGCCAAATCATGGCCTCTGTGGGACCAGGTAACATCACAGTCTGCTTAATAAACAATCTGAAACAAGACCTAGTGAACTACTTTGCACTCTCTTTAACCTCAGCCTAAGCACTAGCTTTCTTCCAGCAGAGTGGAAAATAGCAACAGTAATCCCCTTGCATAAAAGGAGCCCATCAACCTACCCTGGGAACTACAGACCCATAAGCCTAACCAGCCTTATCTGTAAGGTCATGGAAAGAATCATCATCACCTTATTAACATGAACATAGGTAACCTTCAAACTCTTGCCCCGACCCAATTTGGCTTCATTAAGGGTAGATCATGCTTATTGAACCTGGTGGGCTTCTTCGAGAATGTCACCAAAACCCTGGATGAGGGAGGAGTAGTACATACCACCTGTGTTGACTAAGCCAAGGCCTTTGATATAACCCTCCACTCAGGTATCATTGAGAAATTGTCCTAGCTCGGGAATTAACACATACATGACTAGATGGGTAGTCAATTGGCTCACCATCACCGACAGAATGCATACTGTCAAAGTTGGGAATTCTATCTGTACCAGCAGACCAGTTACCAGTGGTGTACCACAAGGAACTGTGCTGGGCCTTCTACTGTTTGGAATCTATTTCTTGGAAGTCCAGGTGAAAGTAGTGGCCTATGTCTTACCAAGTTTGCTGATGATTGCAAACCAGGCACAATCATTGAGTCCCCAAATAATGTTAACATATTACAAAAGAGGCTTGCACAGACTGGTGCCAAAGCCATGGACTAAAACTAAATGCAAAAAAGTGCATTATTCTCCCCTTTGTCACAGAGATCAAACCCAGTGGAGTGAGATTTCGGAACATAGATTGATAGCAATCGAAACTTTGATCACCATGCATCCCCAGTGGTAAGGAAAGCCTTCTACATTGCACATCTCATAAGTAAGGGCATTGCATCCAAGACTGAGGATGTTGATGTTATAACTCTGTACTTGACCCTCATCAGACCATTAATTGAGTACAGTGCTCCCTTTTGCATGTACCTCACCAGACACCAGCAGCAGCTGGAGAGATCACAGAGGTTTCTCACCAAGAAAACTCAGGGCCTTCAAAACATGACCTACATGGAAAGGCTGAAAGCCCTGTCACTGTACTCTGTGTTCTACAGGCTGCTAAGAGGTGACTTGTGCCTGGCCTACAGAGCAGTCTCTGAACCTGCCCTAATGGAAATGCTGCACACCCTCAAATCAAATGGGACAAGAATCAGTCACTACAGGGATCTCAACCTAGCCTGCAACATTAACAGAGCATGCTGGAGAGACAGACATATCTCCCAAAGAGTGCTGCTCCTCTGGAATAAATTCTCAGTTCATGTGAAGCAGAACTCCTCAAAAGACTTATTTAAGCACAACCTAGATAATTGGATGGGAGACCATAAATTCACCCCAGTGGTGCTACCTATGTCTCTTATGGACAGGGGCAGTCGGTGCTGATCATAGACTTGCTCTGTGAATAATGACCATTTAACCAGTCAGTTAGGGAGCATGGGTATAATATGACTAGGCTTGTAAAGACCCTAGGGCCATTAGCCTAGTAACCTCTTATGAACCTATGAACCTATCACTGTCAGATTTTTATTTAATGACATTTTCCTCACCAGTTTTATCTAAGCTTATCAGTAAATAATCTACATAAATCAATATTTTCCTTTCTAACTTTTTAGGTACAGTTCATAGACTCTATTGTTTCTCAGTATCAGCTAACAATATAATCTAAGGAAGATGGCACATTGACACAGCAGTTAGCATTACAGGTTTGTAATGCTTCTTTCCCTGGTTTTGATCACAGATGGGCCATCTTCTGGGCAGAGTCTTCGTGTCATCCCTTTGTCCAAGGAGACCTACACCTCATGCATTAGAATCCTGCCATGTCTTAATTACATAAATGCAGATAATTTCTTTGTTTCCTAATTGCCCACAGATATGTGTGAATTTTGTGCAAATATTCTGCAATGGAATGGGAATCTATCTAGGACTGATGGCTGCCTTATGCCTGTTTCGTTGCTGGAAAAAGGTTTGGCTCACTATGACTCTGAAAAGGATACAGTGGATGACAACAAAGGAATAGGACCCAAGACCATGGTAAGGAAAAGAAAAGAAAAAAGAAAAGAAAAAAAAAACTTTTTTGATGATTACTCTGTCCGATAGATAGGGATCTCCTAAAGCAGATTTAAATTCACCTGTGTAATATATGTTACAGGGATGCCATAAGGTGTAAATCACAGACATTGTATCACAGCTAAGTTGCCCTCTGCTTTCAAATTATACCAGACATATACTTAACATAATGTACATATTCACAAATATGTACATTATGCTAAATATATAACATGTTGTTCATATTCACAAATACCTACAATAAGAAGTGCCATTGGGCTGCATGTCTGCTAGCCTGACATACTGAAGACTTCCTTTAAAACTGCAGTGTACAAGTACATCACACAAATTGTGGTCTCTCTTGAAATGAATAGCTGGCTTTGTACATGAGGAAGAGTTAAAAAATGATATGACACCATCACTATTAACAGCATTATACTTGGTAACAAAATAAATCATTTCTGTATTATTTTGTTTGTATGATATGCTATAAAAATCCATTGATTCAATATTTCCTCTTGCCATAGTTAACAACTGTTGCCTGTTTTTATTTATACTTCTCCATTAGGCCCTTTGTACTCTAATTCTATTATAACATCTTGCCAAAAACATCTGCTTTATATTATTAGCCTCAGTCAATGAATTGTTCATTTATTGCTTTTTCTCACTGGCGTAGTCCAATTGCGCTTTCGTAGCCCCTTTTCAGCAAGGGCCCAGGGAGAAAAGCTTCAGTGACAAAATTGGAAGTCTTATAAAGTAGAGAAAAATGTGAAGCATAAGATCACAATATGGAAATACAATAACTGAAAGGTAGCTATACTACAGAGAAATTACTATAAGAAAAATATAGAGCGTTCAAGTATTAATACATGACAAATTGCCATACACAGTGAGGTTTCAGATGTCAAATTACAGTTTTACATTTATGGGTAGGGGAAATAAGAGAGAGGAAGTGTAGAAGATATGAATAGAATTATGACTTGTACCTGGACAATCTGGTACAAAAATACCCCACAAAGACTGCCATTCCCCCTTAAGGGCCATAAGTTTAGCTCAGTGCTGAATTTGGCTCTGAGATATTGCTGTGGCAATTTTTTGTTTTTGTGGTGGCAATTGATAGTATAGCTAGGATGTGGCAAAGGGGGAAGATGCCCTGTACACAAAGTGCTGAGGGGAGTGATTGGCAGATGCAGATGGGTCTGTGCAGTGCAAATTACCAGCATCCATACATCAGTATTGCAATTGTAGGCAGAACTGAAGCGCGTGGGGGTTAAATTATCTGTGGTATGACCCCACTGGAGTAATATATAATTATTGACCATTAGATAGGTAAAGCCAATATAATACTAAATGGACTACATTAATTCAAGCACCTAAAGTAGAACTAGGCTTAGAATGTCCTGCAAGGGCAGCTAGTGTAGTACTTACCTATGAACCCATGATTTGCTGTATCTACTAAGGAAATAACATTTAGGGCAGTGGTTTAAGCAGAGGACTGAGAAATTGTTATAGGTGCTTTATTTTTTACACCTGGAACAGAAGTCTGTAAAATAGCTATTTACTGTCATTCATCATTACCATTATATTACTCATGCTACATAGACCACTTTGGCTTCCCTTCTGGTTTCATATAGTATTCATTGTCTTTGTTTTGTATTTCTCATCTCTATGAAGCATAGCTTCCTCTCACCTGGAGAAAATCATTGTTTTCTGTTACCCATCTTGGTTCTCGTGGTCTTCCACATTTACAGTTTTAGTATTTCCAGAGGCATGGCTTAAGTCTTCTGGTATGTGATAATTTGCTTATTTGGCATAGTTAATTTGCTATGTCTATGAATTAGGATGCATTCCATACCAGCCTGTTTCAGGACTTCATACGTTCATAGGTTCGTAGGTAGGTACTAGGCTATCGGCTCAAGGGCCTAAGTAAGCCTAGCCAACAAGGTTCCCTGGCTTATGCCACTCAAGAAAGTTATTTTCCTGTGCCACTGTTGAGCAGAGCCACAGAAGTAATCACCGGGGTGTATTTCCTATTTCCCATCCACTCATCAAGATTTTTCTTGAAGAGTGCTAATGAGGAACTTTGCTTGACATAGATGGATAGCTTGTTCCAGAGTATGGGAAGTCTCTGGACAGGAATCTATCCCTCCATCATGTCCTGTTTATTGTGGTGACAAGGTTTAGGTCCCTAGAACCAGTGGCGGCTGGTGACTTCAAATCAAAGGAGGGCTGCAGAAGACAGCTGAATGGGTGGGGCCAACAGGGAGGGGTGTGGCCAACTAGAAAGGGGTGGGGCCATGCTATAAAACACAAAAACTAGGACTTTAAATATGCTGCCCTGGGTGCGACTTCCAAACCATCATTATGAGAGTCCAATCAAGAGAAAATTAATTGTAGAAGAAAAAATATTTCAATGTATTGACTACGTGACAGCTTACTTAATATCTAGATGGAAACAAAACATTTCGAGGCATGAAAAAATAAACTACTTTTTAAATAGATTACTGAAATGCCAGTCAAAAGCAAGTATAAAAAAAACAAGCAGCACTCAACTCAAACCACTTCTTCTTGCACTGCAGTTCTAATTATAATTTATATTCAGCTTTATAAAAGTACCAAGTAACACGCTGAAAGTAGCAATCTCTGTGATACCCCCACTTGTAAAAATGTTTTTTATCCAAAAAAGACCTGCTGCCTGACAACAACTACCTACTTGTTTCATGGGGAAAACATGATCAAAGTAAAAAATGAACTGCAAACAAGAAACAAGCTGAAGATATATTGCTTAAAGGATTACTGCACAGGTTATGGAGCACACATGATAAATTGGCATTTTGTTTAGTTTACAGTTATGGGTAAAGCCTGCAAAGATGACTGCAATCTCCAACAAATGTAATGAGCTTCTGAAAATACTGTAATCCTGTCCTTTATTACAAATACTGTCATATGTATTCCAATACCTAAGGTTTATATGCTATCTAGTTATATAAATATTCTCTGCATGGCAACAACAAAAAGGCTTTCAATGTTGGTAATTCTTTAACAGTATGCTTATTAAAGCTTACTTGCATCTTATAGTCTCAGACAAGCTTACCTGATGGTCATTAAAGCATTGTTACTTAAATACAAAGCAACAGGCACTGCAACGACATGCATTTTCTGAATAATAATAATAAGCATAAATCAACAGTATAAAAATATGACAGAAAACCAGAACATTCTGCAAAATCAAGGACAGATGAAAAGCCATTGTAGTACTTGTGTCTACCTTGGATGGGGGGATACTCTGCACACTTACACTGCATAACTGCTCCTTGCCTTGCTTGGACACATCCAGAGTCACTATGTGGGGGAGTGGGGTGCAACAAGTATGTCACAATTTGAAATGTCTCTGGCTGACTGTGATGGCCCTGACACATTTGTTATACTCTCAACCTCAGAGCAAGAAATCTGGATAAAGCCATAAATAAAAGTAGGACAAAGGCCCAAAAATAAGGACAGATTTTAAATATTCCTCTTACAAACTTAGAAAGTTAATAAAGTAGTAGGTCTTGCATTAGTATGAAATCAGAAACTCAAATATCTGTCATTATTTTCTAACTTCAATCTTTAATGAAAATCTGGATATTCTGCAAAATCTGTATACAGACACACACACAAGTCAGTCTAGTCCTTAACATCTTTCTTTCCATTTATATAAACAACTTGTCTTGTTAAAATGTATTAACACATTTTTGCATTTTATTTGAGTACATTGCATAAAATTAATATAATATCCAAATCCATGTACTAAATATAAGTACTTTCTACATAAAATCTTTAGTGGACTCTAAAACACTTAACTTCAAATCTGCTTGTAATATATGCACCGGTACTTCCTTATAGTAACCATCTTCATGTCATACAAGTAAACACATGGACAGGTTTATTATCATAATTTCTCTTCTGTTCTGTTATAATTAATTTTTCGAGTGTTCTGCCAAGTCTTCCACTCACAGGACTAGGGAAAGGAAGTGGAAGACATGGGGGTTGTAATATGCTGTCAAATCATTACAGAAAACAGCCCCAAGAAGGAGTCTACAATGGTACAGAGAATGTACTCCCCTAAAACAGCCATCAATTTAATGTAAAAAATAAATGAAATGAAAAGCATCAGTAAGTGATGACTTTTTCTATATGCAGAACTTCAGATGAAATGGGATTATTAGATGTGTGGGATAAAGTACTAACCGTGAAAAAGCATGAGTTTTTATATAGAGCCCATACTGAAAAAGGAATAACCATTTACAACAGGCTGTGAGGTGAGGTATAAAATCAGTCTGTCGTAAATGGTTATTCCTTTTTCAGTATGTGCTCTATATAATGCATGCTTTTTCACTCTGAGCTTGAAAACCTTCAGAATGATGATGCAGTGAGCATTAGATAGAAGTGTAGCAAGTCTTAAACAGGATTTACTATGAGTTCTTGAGTCATCTGAACTTTCCTGGCAACAATTTCACCTAAGCAGACAGACCAAATACAGCATATCCAGTTCGTTATAAAAAGCAATTTTATATGAATCACCCCCGCCATAGCTCTCAACCAATTAGGGACACATTTCAACAGAATGCTACCCCCATTAGGATTTAATGCCTTTTAAGGTGCCGAGGCTATGACAGCAGAACTTCCAGAAGAAATCAGGGACAACCAGGGACACTTTTATTATTATTAACTTATTAAGTGAACAAATCCAGGAATTAAATGACTACAGCTCCTGAGGATGTTCTGCAGCCCCTGTCGCCGCCCGCTGCTTGAACCGATGGCCGATACGACTCCCATGGGGAGCCATCCAGTTTTGAGGGGGTTGGCCCTGGGTCTTTCCTGTCCCCTTTCCGGATCTTCCCTTGCCTCCTTTTTGAGCTTACTGCATCTTACTTTATCCTCCTTTTACCTCTTGAAGACTGTTCTTTTTTTATTGCCTCCACTGAAGGAAGACTTTTCTTTTGCTTGCTTTCTCCTTGCCAGCTGTGTCTTTTGTTGCATTTTTTCCTTACCAGACTGACCTCACCTTTTTCCTTCTTCTTTGAGGATGCACCTTGCCTTTTCCCTAGAAGTGGCCTTGAATCAGACAGATCGCCCTTACTCACTTCCTTCACCTTCCTCTTTTCAAAATAATTTCCAAAGCCTCAAAATAAAGGGGAAAGGATTTCTGATGCATTCATGCTTGAAGAAGAGACAAGACAGACAAGACTAGTAAAACCAACTGTTTCCTAAAGTTTTGTTTTCTTTCCTTTGCCTCCAGTTAACTTGAAAACCTATTTTCAAAAATTCTAAACAAAAAAATTTATTTCATTGGATCAGATTTTCCTACCACCATGTTTGAGTGGATTAACTGTTACAAGGAGAAGTACTCTCTCAGAGCAGCTGCTACTTCTACTTCTTTCAGCAGAGGAGTCCAAGGATATCTTGGGAAGCTAAGCTGCCACTTTTCCAGTGCATATTTTTTTTTTCCAACTACAATCTCTTTTTTTTTCTAAGTCTTAGGGCTGGCTTTGCCTCTCTTGTCTCTGACTTCTCCTTGCCCCTCCCCTTCTTCTAAGCCCCTCCCTCCTCTACTGCTTTGGATTCCACCACATTCCACAGACTGCACTGCAACAGTGAAACAAGAAAATAGTACACAAGTTGTGTACACCTACCATAAAGATGTTCGAAAGTGTAATGTATGTCGAGTGTCCTCCCTCCTCCCTCCCTTCCCTTTTCCTTTTTTTGTTTTTTTGTGTTGTGTTTTGTTTTTCATTTTGATTTATTGGAGTTATCTGAGTATTCTGGCAAGAAAGGCTGGAAAGGGCTGAGATGAGAGCCGGCTATGTAAGGCTGCACCAAGGCTGGTCAGATGCCAGCTTATACAGCCGGCGCGACCGGACCCAGTCTGGATTGGCCGACGACGGTTGCCTGCCCGGCAGGAGCACCTTCTAGTTGCAGCTAATTACTCCAGTCCAAGTAATTGTGCTAACACCTACAGCTTAGTGTTTCTAAATCCTTCTAATCAGCCACTAACTGTAGTTATTGCTCCTTCATCCCCACTTCTAAACATTCAGGTAATTATTAATCCAAACCAAAGTCATGAAGTTTTAATGCCTACTACAACAATGCAGTGCAGACTATGTGCATTTTTTTTGCTGCTGCTGCTAAGTTAAATTATGAATTATCATGTACCAGACAGACATAATGTCTATTTCTACTGCTTGTTGAACTTGTCTTCCTCTCTTGCACATTATAAAACTGTTACAGGCTCACAGCAAATGGCATTGGCATAGTATTAGTATATACAACCCATCATCAGTCACACACGCACCCACAAACACACACACACACACACACACACACACACACACACACACACACACACACACACACCTTCTGTCAGGTTGCACAATCCCCTGCGCTATTAGAAGTCATCATTCTGGAATACCAGCTTTAGCCATTAGGATGATTTCTTTCCATCCAACTGCCTGCTAACTGCAACTAAAATAGCCATAAATTGTGGAATATATTCCATTATAATAAACATTATACTCTGAAAATGAGCTTCACAGACACAATGAACAGTAAAGTTGTATTAATGTCTTTGGGTTAGGCTAGGGCTACTACTACCTTGTCCTGAATCTTGCGGGACAGTCCTCTCACTTCTTGCATTAACAAAGTACTGATGTATTTGAGAGAAAAAAGGGATCTGTCTTGACAGCTCAGTAGTTCCTTTTCAGCATTCTGCTGTCATAGCCTCGGCACCTGAAAAGGCATTAAATCCTAATAGGGGTAGCCATTAAATATAATGAATTCATTAATACATTTTCCTTGGTGTAAGATGACTGGTCATGGAAGGATATCACCGCACAGTTGTAAACCAAATCCTTGTAAATGTACATACAGCAGATGTATATAAGTGCATTCAGAGGAAAATTAACTCATTAAACAGAAGTGTTTTCCAATCATCTTTCATGGTAGGAACATGGGAGAAAAATAAACATAAATCTGTACCAGTTAACTATCTACAGGCTACTTCCCTCATAACTTTAGTGTTAGCAGTGCAAGTATCTGTAAAATTAAAATAACACATTGTCCTTCTACTTAAAAAAATGCAACTACATTCTGGAAAGGAAAGCTCAGCTTACTCACTGTCACTGTCTGGCATTCAATAATTAGCCTCAGGAGGATGACCGATTTCCGTAATGCTGCTAATGCAATGACAGCAATTCAATTCCAAATGAAATCAAATTTCCAAACAAAAATACTGCTCAGTCACTTAACTGGCTGCTACTCTGCTTGTTTCTCACTCTTTTCTCAGCACATAAAGCCCAGGAAGAGAGAGAGAGAACCAATCAGCAGCCAGTCAGCCCACCACATCATGTACATGCCTGCGGATGTGGCAGCCAAGCCCCTTCTAATTCTATGCGGTTACAAGACCTTTGGGCATCACACTGAAGCCTTTGCTCCATAATCCGGACTGCTTTTACAGCAGTCTGGATTCATTTACAGAAAACAATTTTTTTAATGAAACCCCAGAACTCGGCGATCATGCACAGTTTGAGTTCCGGGACTTCAGCATCAGCGAGCCAGTCGGACTCGCAGCTAAAGCAGCTAGCCAGCTTAGAAAAAATAAATTATATGTATTATATTAATATACAACACGTTTTTTTTTTTCCTTTTCTTGCTGGGAGGGCTGCATTTCTGCAGCCCGATGGGATGAGCCACCCCTGCGCCAGAGCATGTAGCTCAGAGGGATTGGGATTTCTTTAAGGGTAGCATACCTAACAGCTCTGGGTTTGACATAGCTTTATATGTTAGGCAGAGATCACTTCAGAGTAGGCAATATGGTATGGAGTAAAGCTGGAGTTTTTTGAGATGGTCAGTGTAGGGCATCTGTTTGAGGCCAGTAATCCTCTTTAATTAAATTAATTAATTTAATGAATTTTGTTAAATGTGGCCTTTTATGGCAATGCCTATGAACAACAACTGTTTTTATATTGCAGTTTTATCTTATGGTTTATTTTGCTCCTTTAATATTTATTTTTGTATTTAACGTTTTTAGTGTATATAACGTTTAGCTAAGGACATTGAAATAAAACTGAATGTGAGTTAGAGTTGTTGATATATGCACTTAAAATGGCATCCACTAAAACAGCACTGCCATACTTTGCATGCCATAACCCTTCATGACATCCACCACAATATTGTTTTTTACCAAAGGCTTTATTAATTCTGTAGATTGTGTATTGCCAACTACTTTCCCCTTTTTTCTAGCACCAGCAATTGTTAGTCCTTAAATGATTATACATTCGTCTTCAATTTACTCAGCTGTACTGCACTTCCTGTAGCAGTTTAGGAAGAGTTGTTCATTCTCTCACATTACAACTTTACTTTTGTTGTGACGCTTCCATTTAGTAACAACAGTAGGCTTGACTTCAGCGGCAACTCTCCTTTCTCAACGGGAGCATTACAATAATATCTGAAAATTCATTATGCACTTTTTTCTCTACCACTGTTTCATTAAACTTTATGATTCAATAATTTCTGGTCACTAAGTTGTTTTTACAACATTCATTAGATATATCATCCTTACTTAGTATTTTGATATTTTTGCAGTTGTTTATTGGCTTTCATAGGTTCATAGGTTCATACTAGACTATCTGCCCTAGGGCATTTATAAACCTAGCCAGAGTGTGTTTGGCTTTCACCACCCATTTTAAATGAATTTTGCTATGCCCTTTTTCGAGGTAGTATACTGTGCCTCTGTCTAACAGTGACACAGAAGTGATACCTGGGGTAAACCTATGATCTCCCATCCACTCATCAAGATTCCTCTTGAAGAGAGTCAGTGAGGGACTCTGCCTAACCTGGACTGGGATTTTATTCCAGAGTGAAGGGAGCCCCTGGGTTATGAATCTGTCTCTCCAGCATGTCCTATTTATTTCAGTGCTGAGGTTCAAGTCTCTCGAGCACGTAGCTCGATGGGATTTGGATTTTCTGAGGTGCAGCATGTCCATTAATTCCAGGTTGGACATGGCTTTATACGTCAGGCACAGATCGCCTCTGAGCAGGTGGTATGCCACTGAGTAGAGCTGGAGTTTCTTTAACCGGGCAGCATATGGCATCTGTTTGAGCCCTTTGATCCTCTTGGTGAGGTAATTTTGGGGTCTTTCCAGTTGCTGCAGGTGTCTGGTAAGGTATATCCCAAAAGGGGCATTGTACTCAATTATGGACCTGATGAGGGATGAGTAAAGAGGCACAATGACCTCCCCTGATCTAGATGTGAATCCCTTCATGATTAGGTGGGCTATATAAAATGTTTTTCTAACCACTTTGGCCACGTGGTTTTCAAATGAGAGATTGCTATCAACTTGGGTTCCCAGGTCCCTAATTACTTCTTCCATACTTAATGGATTACCACCTATGTGGTAATTTGTGGGCACTTTGTTTTTGCCAAAGGGGATGACTGTACACTTTTTGGTGGTTAGCTTGAAGCCATGGCTCTGGCACCAGTTATCTGTTTCTATGAGGCCCTTTTGTAGGATGCTTGTGTCAGCTGGAGAGTTGATTATGGTGCCTAGTTTGCAGTCATCTGCGAACTTGGTCAGCCACAGTCCTTCCATGTTGGCCTGTACCTCCGAGAAATATATACCAAACAAGAGAGGTCCCAGGACTGAGCCTTGTGGGATGCCACTTGTAACTGGTTTGGAGTCTGACATGGCTCCAGCAATTCTAACCATGTGGGTTCTGTCCTTGAGCCAGTTTGCAACCCATCTAGTGACATAGGGGTTTATATTTAAGCTGGTGAGCTTATCTATAATGCCCGAGTGGGGTATTGTATCGAAGTCTTTTGCGAGGTCCAGGTAGGCTGTGTGGACCACCTTCCCCTCGTCAGTGGCCTTGGTGACTGTTTCAATGAAATTGACCAAGTTTAAGAGGCAGGATCTGCCCTTAACAAAGCCGAACTGGGTAGGATCCAGTGTCTGTAGGTCCCCAATATCTTTATTTATGAGGTCCATGATGATCCTTTCCATAGCTTTGCAGACCAAGCTAGTCAGGCTTATGGGGCGATAGTTTCCAGGATCCGTTGAGGCACCACCTTTGTGGAGAGGGACCACTGTTGCTGTACGCCACTCTTTGGGTACATATCCTGTAGTAAGGCTGAGATTGAACAGTAGTTTTATGTTTGGGTTTAGCTCTTCTTGGAGTTCATGCAGGATGCAGCCCGGGACACCGTCTGGTCCCATTGATGCTGTGTTTTTTGCTTTGGAGAGGGCGGCTCTTACCTGAGCATCTGAGATGTCAGGGGCAGCACTCTGCTGGGATAGATATTTGCCCTTCTGGTGGGGAGAAGTTTGCACTGAACCTGTCAGCTAGGATGTTGGCAATGTCTGTGGGTTTGGTGTATTTTTTGTCATTTTGGACTAATTCTGAGCATATCTGGGAATTCCCACCCAGGTTCTTAACATAACTAAAGAAAGCCTTGTGATTATCCTTAGTGTCCTGTGCAATTTTTCTCTCGAAGCTGGCTTAGATGATTTTATGAGTGTCCGTAGTTTTTTGCTAATACTGATCAGAGATGCCTTCCCTTTTGGGATTTTGCTCTATCATGTAGTAGCTTCCTCCTTCTATTGTATAGTTTGTTTATGGTTGGGGTCCACATGACAGGACGCCTGCCTTTGGAGGATTGGGTCTTAGTTTTATTTGGGATTTCATGATCCATGCATTCCTGAAGGTGTTCATAGAATGCATTTATAAAGGAATCTGCGGTCTGGGCTGTATTTTCCACAGGCCTGGGGGCTTTGAAGGATTCCACCTTGGTTTTGAGGAGTGTGAAATTTGCTTTAGAGAAGTTTTTCACTGTGGTTTTCTGGGCAGGGGGTGGGGTCGGGATGTGAATATCCAGTGAGATTAGTTTATGGTCTGATCTTACCAGTGAGAGATACACTTCTGGTCTGGAGCATAGAGCCCCCATGTTGGTGATGATCAGGTCCAGTATGTTTTCCCCTCTTGTGGGAGTGGTAACAAGTTGTTCCATAGCATTTGAGTTTATAAATTCTAGGAACCTTTGGGCTAGGGTGTTGGAGCTAGAGTAATGCTCCCAGTCTATGTTTGGGTAGTTGAAGTCGCCCAATATAATGGTGTTTGGAGAGGCCTTCATATTTTCCAGTGTTCTCAGGAAGGCCGAGTGGGGTTCCTGGGTTTGGGAGGGTGGTCTGTAGCAGGCTATAAACTGGAAGGCAGTTTTACCCACTGTTAGTTGCACATGGATAGTCTCTGATGCTTCATGCTGTGCCACCAACCTGGAGGTGTGGGTATCTTTGACGAATATTGATACTCCCCCTCCTTTTGTGGTTTGGTCCAAGTTTTGGGGCCGAAAAGCATGGTATGAGGTATAACCTGGTAGTGCTGGGGTGCACTCGGGAGCCTTGAACCAGGTTTCTGTTACTGCACAGATATTGATGTTCTCCATGCTAAGGAGAGTTTTGAGTGCATGCATCTTGAGGTTTAGACTTCTGGTGTTGAGTAGCATTACTCTTAGTTTCTTATCCCTTGTGATACCTATGGAGGTGGGTTTGTCTTTTGAGCCTTGCCTAAAAAAGGCACTATGGGGGTGGCAAGAGCCTTTGCCAATATCGAAAGCTCAGGGGTGACAGGTGCAAGCCGTCCCTAGCGAAGCATCGTGGCTTGTCGAGCATGTCATCCCAGGCTGACAGGCATTGGATCCCCTTTGAATGACACCAATACTTAAGCCAATTGTTGAAATTGATCATCTTGTCTTCATATTGTGGCATCATTCTTGGTGAGGGTAAGATGCTCCTCAAGGTCAGTGTCATACCGGCCTGGGCTACATGCTCAGAGAGCTCCTCTATGTCTCTTTTCATGTAGTCCAGGGAGGTACATCTCAGGTCATTCACACCAGCATGGACATTGACTGAGTCATATTTGTACTTGCCTTGCAGTGACCTGAGTGCTTTCATTGTATTTCCCTTTATCATTCACCCTCATTAGGCATCTTCTCCAGCGTTATCAAATATTTGAGCTAATCTCTTCAATTTATTTAGAAAGCAAAACTATTCTGAAGGCAGGTTTTATTGCTGATGAAAATTTTGGTTATCTTTCAGATATAGAGCAATGGATTTACTGGTTCATTTGGCTACCCTGGTACCATCTACAAAACATTTTATTTTAAGTTGTTTAAAACATGTTTAAAACATTGTTAAGAGACTATCACTTTATATAGAATGATGGCCTTAGAAATCCCTACCTAACTAATCTAAAATTATAATTATCTCCAAAATGAATGTATATCTGTCTGATACAGTTTTAGGCTCATCTCTTTCATGAGTCAAGATATTGAAATTATAGAGGCTCTTCTTTCAAACAGATTAAAATTGGTTGTGTCTTAGATCTTATTCCATTTTCAGTATAGTTTCTCTTAAGAAATACATACATGAGACTAGCTATCAACTTTGGAATCCAGAATGATTTATTTTAAGTGCACAAGTGTTTGCTTCAGTAGTATTATAATATTTTACAATACTTTGTTTACTTCTTGTATGGGAATAAGAACCACTCCAGTTAAGAAGAACACACGTTTATCCTTTCTCTGCTTATCCATCTAATATTTGACATGGACACATATTTTTTTACCTTCTCTTATATTGTGCTTTAAAATAACCCATTAATTACCTCAGTGTCAAGATTGTAGCTTTTGATGACAATGTCATTTAGAGCACCTGTCCAATGATTTACATTCCATCACATTTTGTTTGCATTTCATATCTTTATTCAGGTCTCTAACTCTAACATGCTTTTGAGTACACTTTCACTTTTTGTTATTAAGCCTAATTATTCTTTTCTTTATTTTACTGATTTCCAATTAAAATGCTTTTATTTGGGCATTATAACTGGGATTTTCTATCCCTATCAAAACATTAGATCTATTTTCAAAGGCAATCATTTATAGTCTTAGAAAAAAGATGAAATATGGTATCTCTAGATAAAATGAACGCCAAAGCTGCTTTCCTTATCAATTTCTCAGTTTTATCTTTTCCCAGGGTTTAGGGGTCTACGTGAAAACTTATCAATTTTTATGCTAACCTCAGCCTTGTCGACTCTGTCATGTATCTATCTATATACACATCCATATATCTATATATAGCTATATATATATATATATATATATATATATATATATATATATATATATATAGATACACACACACACACACACACACATATATATATATATATATATATATATATATATATATATATATAGTTATATATAAATATGCAAATGTTTAGTTAATTGGAAGAATTGGAGTATGAGCATAAATGTTGGAATGTAATGTGTATTTGGTCAAACCTCATATCTATTTGAATGGTATGAGTGTTTTTAGTAGTATTATGAATTTATGTATTTATGGAGGTGAGTGTGTGTTGGGTTGGGAGACAGTGTGTGCAAGTGTTATTAGGTTAATGTTAGAGTCATGGTTAGGTATGGGGATAGATTGTAGACATGCATTTGCAAGTGTTTGAGGTTTATACTTGCAGTTAGGGTAAAGTAAGGGCTGAGATATTCTTGTGTGTCTCTGTGTTAGTGTGTGTGTTGTGTGTCCTAGAAATCTTGTTTAGTGGTAATTTTATGGGAAGGGTTTCTCCAAGGTAAAGTGTATGGTTTGGGTTAGGTGCAGGTCAGGCTTAACTCATATTAATAAAGTGGAGCTGAGGGGTAAAACTCCCCCATCCAACATTGTAATACATCCTAACTGTAACCTTGTCCAAGAATTTGTCTGTTTCATATAGTATATGTATCATATTGTAATTATATTATATATCATGCTATTTTCTATTATATTTTATTTTACAGTTTTATTATTTTTGTGCTGTTGGTTTAAACCTGAAAATGGTCCAAAGAGACCTGTGATTTACACAGGTTAACAAATTTAAAATAAAAAGAAATTACTAGAACCAGCTTTTCATTTTGAAACTTATGCTTATTTACAATAAATAAAATTCAGAAAAGAGGCAAGGTAGATATAGCCCATGCTAAACAATCCCATTTACAGCCAAAAGAAATGTACTTTTCAGGTTCCTACACTGCCGGCTTTCACAGTTCAAGTCAAAGACAATATTTCTTTTCTTCTGGATGCAGTACTATAAAATAAATGGACAGTAGATACAGAGACTTGACAACAAAATAACTTTTTTTACACTTCCACAAATAAGAATAAACTGAAGTGTATTCTCTCTCCACACAAACTGGAATAAATCTATCTGACTTCTCTTCCAAAGGATTTCACCATCCTTTTACAGGATACCCTCTGGATTGATTTTCTTATTCTGTCTTGTAGAAGTAACTCCTTCTAGACTCCTACCATAGGTTCATATGTACACAGGTGATTACTAGGGTATTGGCAAGCCTAGACAATAATACTGAGGATATGACAATATTATATCTTAAGTCCCCGGATATGGAATGGGGGAGTATCAGGGTAGTTGGTCTTTGGCTGTTGGAGCCCTGAGTCATTTTACAGACTGCCTTTGTCATTAAAGGACATGGACAGTAACCTGGGAGTGAATTTACAATTCCCCATCAATTTATCAAAATTATTTTTGAAAAGAGTGAGGGACAGGCTTTTATTTTTTCAAAGATGGGAAATTTATTCCACAGATTAGGTACCTTTTGGAATATGAAACTGTCTCTCCAGCAAGTTCTGTTAGAATCACAAATAAGGTTCAGGTCCATAGAATGCATAACCCTCATATAATTTGTATTTGTGTATAGGTAACATTTTCATCAGGGCTGGATCAGAGAATGCCTTGTAGGTTAGGTATAAGTCCCCTCTCAGTAAATGATATGAGATGGAGTAAAGGGATATGGCCTTTAGTCAGTCTGCATAAGACATGTGTCTTACGCTTTGTATTTTTTAGTAAGAAACCTCTGGGGCCACTCCAATTGGTGTAAGTGCCTTGTTAGGTACATGCAGAAGGAAGCATTGTACTCAATTATGGGCCTAATGAGGGCAGAGTACAATGGCGCTATGACTTCCTTTGATCTTGTTTTCATGTCTTTACTTATAAGTTGAGCCACACAGAAGGATTTCCTCACTACAATTTGAACCCAGTGGTCATACACCTGCTCATTATTGAAGAATTAGGGTTTAAATATCCCTCTTTGCAGCTATTCCTAATTAACTCTAACCTCACTGCCTGTTTCAGGGGTACTGTCTTTAAAGGGACTATCCACCACTATGCTATGTAACCTTTCTGAGCTAGCACATTTAAAGGTAACAGCCACCACTAGGCTATGCATACGTATATATGTACATAAGATTACAGTATGAATGTTTTTTTTCTCAGTTTTTTTTTTATTTTTCAAATGCATTTGAATAAATTCCATAGTATTTATACATAACATCTTAAATAACTATGTAGACTATTTACATTAGCCTGACACTATAACAGATCTTAATGTATACAGTCACTTTATAAGTATGTCCTATCCATTATCAGATTGTCTGATCAATTATTGTATAGTGTCAATCAACGATAAGACTTTTCCCCAAGGGTTGTTGATAAATGGCTTTGGATATATTCTCAGTTCTTTTATTTTAATTTCCAATAATGCTGTGGTCTTCAGTAGGCTGAACAAGTCTTCCAAAGTTGGTATTGTGTTTTTATTCCATCTTCTTGTTATACACTTCCTTGAAATTGCAAGTATAGTCTATACTAGATAAATGTTTGAGCTATTCAAATGAGGACCTTCTTTCTCATTTAATAATGCAAGAGCTTTAGCTAAATAAAATGAGTCATTAAATAAAGCTTATAGAAAGTTATTGATATCACTCCAAAATGGCTTAATTTGAACACAATAAAAGAAAATGTGGTTCCAGTCTGCATTGTGTACTTGCTCACATCTCCAACATATTCTTTTTGTGGAAGAACTAATTTTACTGATTCTGTCTGGGGTTAAGAAGGCTCTGTGCAAACATTTCCAATTAAAAACTTTCCAGTATTGTGTAAAGGATGTATATTTTATCGATAATAAGATATTTGTTTTAATATCTTCAGTTAACTGTATTGAGTGTTCTTTTGTTATATATTTCCACTATGAGGTTTTGGGTGTTGTTTTATAGTTTATCAATATTTTGTAAAATGAAAATACTGTTTTCCATGTCAAAGTCATTATATATGATTTCATATATGTATTTCGTAAATTTAGGTATTTCTTTAAATGAAGAATTGTTAATTATTCTAGTTAAAGCTTGCGAATATGACATAATACTCTGTAAAGTTAGCCAGTCCTGTTGTGGAATTTTGTATGTTGTTTTTATTTCTTGTATATCTAAAACTTTTAGTTCTTTGATACATTGGAGCCAACAAACAAATCCTTTCTGTTCTCAGGAATTAATAATTTCTCTATATATTTTATGTGGAAAGTTCTTTGTGACTATAAATGGTGTTAAAAGATCAAACCAGATTTTTAAATGTATATTTCTGTTAAAGAAAATACAAAGATCAATTCACATAAGGTTCAGCAAGGCATTCTTTATTACTTGCAGCAAGGAGACAAAGCATGTAGGTACAAGGTTTGTCTGATTTTCAATAGCGCAGCCTGCTGTACAGTTATTTGCACATACACAGCAAGTGCTTATCAGATAATTGCTGACTTACAAAAACATCTTTCAGAATTTAGCTTGACCACAGGGCTTGCCCAGTCAAACCCAGTTTCTGAGTAATGGTCCTGTAACTGTCTCTTCCTAACACAACATTTATCTGTTGCTAGTGTGAGGCCCCTATCTCAACATTCCACAGCAAGAACAACAGACTTTTAGGTGTCAGCAGCTTTTACAGAGACCACCAGTATTTACACATTTTACATAGAATAAAAGTATTAACTCGTAACCCTTTAAGTGCAAAATTGTACACTATACAATTTGTACATTTGTCTAACATTTCCCCCCTTTTAATACTTTATTCTTATTGTTTAATGAGTCTAAAACAAGTCCATTTCATCTCTTGACCATTTCCACCCAGGGCCTTGCAGTCAGAGAGTCATTCGGCTTAGGCTCAAGTAAACAATTCTTCCGCCTCCAATTTTAGTAGTTCTTCATATTCAGTACTTTGTTGGTACAAGGTTTTTGAGACTGAGGCATCTATAGTGCTTTTTACCAGTCCATGCATGCAGGGGACACAGTAGCATCCACAGAACATCAATATCGCTGCTCCAATGCAAATGGCGATCAACATAAATGTAGGTTCATAGAGTAGTACTAGGCTAACTGCCCTTGTGAGCCATTTCAAGCCTAGCCAATTATCCCCTGTGAGATTCAAACCATGTATCTTGTGTTTGTAAGGCAAACACCTTAGCCATTAAGCCACCCTCCCAACAGATTCATCAGGACACTGCCCCATCCCCCAAACCATCTCTGGAAATAGTCTGTCAAAGGATTTTGACCTGGCTTGGCCAAGGCATTTACTTGTTGAATCACTTTGAGATGGCTATCTATTTCATGTTCATTGTCGGGGATAAACAAAGAGCATTCCTCTTGGATTAATGTGCAAGTATCTCCTTTTGCCGCCAGGGTGAAATCGAGAGCCATACGATTTTGAAGCACTACTGCTCTCATAGCAGTCAGTTCATCTGTCACCAATTCCAAGGTGGAAAAGGTTGCATTGCTCAATGTTTCAAGCAGCTTGGACAACTTTCTCAGTTCCCAAATCGATTTTGCCACTCCGTACTGAGGTATTATGCCAGCCCATGATATGACGTCATCACCGAGAGCCATGTGGGACATTCCTTTATCACTGACGTGAGCCAGGTCATGGTGATATATCCATGATGCATCGATTCAGCCTCCTGGATTGGCAGGTTTTTTAACTTCTCGAACATTTTGGATTTTCCCTTGAGGTAAAGTTAACTTGTGTCGTATAGCTGGAACTAGGTAGCCCAAAAAGCAACTTCCAGACCACTTTCTTGGTAGCCATTTATATGCCTTTCTTCTGCACACAAAATAACAATCTTCCACTTTAACGGTGATATTGATAAACTCGAAGCGATCCCCAAAGTCCTGCTGTCCTCAGAACATTTTCCAATAGACAATTTCCATTTCCTGGACAATGTTAGCTATAGAGTTTTTAACAAGCTTTCTTAGAGATGAGAAATTTGCCACACAACCCAAATTGTCTGCAGTGCAGTTATAAACCACTGTTTTGTTACAATGGCTCCACCCTACCCTAGTTTTATCAAGTTTCTGAAAATGCACAGTTCCGTTTTGACAGAGGGACAGCTGTAAGGCAACCGCATTTACAGACGTAATATTAGCCGTGTTGCTCAACAAGCTTGTCCATGTCTCGGTAACATTTAGTGGAGACACCACTAAAGGTAATCCTCCATGTGCAGTTGGTATAGCTGCACAGATCCAACAATTAGAAACATTAAGGGTATCTGCATATGCGTACTTGATAGCCTGATATGTGTTGAAAGCAGGATGCCATGCTGCACGCTTGCTAGGTTCAGTAAATGTGGCGGAAAAGAGAAATGGCCATAGCAGAAAAACAATGACCACAATAACAGTCAATGAGATTACCACACAATATTTTTGGGGAAAGGGTTGTCATTCCAGTATTCTGTTTTCTTCGGTTTTCCCAAAAGGATGGAATTCAACTTTCTTTGGTGCAATCATGTCACTTAATCTGGGTATTTTTATCTTATTCTCTACCCTATAGGACCTTAATACTGATGATTGTTTCACTGGGTTTGAGATGGATCAGTTCCTATTGATCTGACCCCCCCCTTTGTAGCCAGAGTTTTGTGCTTAGGGTCCCGATGGAGAGGTAAGATCTTTACCCAATTCGTATTTCTTCACTAACTTGCAGTGTGTCAGATGGATCCACGAAGCTTGCTCTGCAATCTTGACTGCAGTCGGTGTTGAAAGAAGCACCTGGTAGGGACCTTCCCACTTCGGTGATGCCCAGTTCTTCTTCTTCACGATTTTGATCCACACCCAGTCTCCTGGCGTCACTGTTACTTCGGCGTCTTAGTCTGCTCTGAATCTGAAACAGAATTAGACTGCAACAGATGTTTAGAATTTAACAGTTTCTTCATATATTCAGCTAATGTAAGATCAGCTTCCTGGTCTGAAGGCATGAGAGGTTTCCATTGGGGTGTACAATACACCCTCCCATACAATTTCTCATATGGGGTCAGCCCTTTTGCTGAGGGAACTGTTCTCATGTTCAACAGTGCCAGGAGTAAACAGTACAGCCAGGTTTTCCTAGTTTCAGCCATTAGTTTCCTCAGTTTACTTTTAGGTATACCATTATGTCTTTCGACCAACCCTGCAGACTGAGGATGATAAGCACAATGATTTTTTAGAGAAATAACAAAAAACTTACTTAGCTGTTGTATAGTTTGATTTACAAAGTGTGTTCCATTGTCACTATATATTCTCTCCAGAATGCCAAACCTAGGAACAATTTCTTTCACAAGAACCTTTGCTACTGTAGCGACATCCGGGTTCCTGGTTGGAAAAGCTTCCACCCACCTCGAGAACATATCTGTAATGACAAGGCAGTGCTTCTTATTTTCACATTTATTTAACTTTATAAAATCCATGCAAATGGTGTGAAACGGGTATGGAGGTGTGGGGAAACTCCCTTGACTGGGCCGTACTGCTCCTTGTGCATGATATTGATTGCAAATCTGACATGCTAAACAAAATTTTTTAGAGTAGTTTGAAAATCCATATGCAGTGAACACCTGGTTCACTATCTGTATCATTCCCCCTGTTGAGGCATGGCACTGCCCATGGCTCAATAATGCTGCATAACGAAAAAGATTAGAAGGTAATATTGGTTTCCCTTCTTTTGAGATGTACAAACCGTCTCTGAAGACGGCCCCCTGCTTTAACCAACGCCTTTTTTCTACCTGTGTGGTCAATGATTGCATTGTTTGTAGCATGTTCAAATTTAGACTTTCAGAGGGTTCTTAATTTTCTACAAGGTGTAAACAAGCTTCTGCAGCTGCTTGCTTTGCAGCAGCATCAGCTCTTGCATTACCTTTTGAAATAACATCCTGCTATTTTGTGTGAGCTGCACATTTGCAGATAGCTAAGCACTGAGGTAATTGATTGGAGTTTAAAAGATCTAATATAAGCTGTGCATGATTTATGGGTTTACCAGTTGATGTAATCATACCTCGGTTTTTCCTTTGCTGTGCAAACACATGCACCATGGAAAAAGCATATTGACTGTCAGTAAAAACATTTGCATGCTTACCTTTAGCTAAAATACATGCATGAGTGAGTGCAATCAATTCTGCCGCCTGTGTGGACAAATGTTGTGGTAAGGGTTTTGCCTCGATAAACTCTGTGTCGGATACTACAGCATAGCCTACTAGGTTCTGTCCTGCTGGGTTCTTTTTGCATGAGCCATCTACATAATATGTCAGATCAGCATCTGTTAAAGGTATATCTGTGAGGTCTTTCTTAGGTAATGTCTGCTCGATCTCCTGCAGGCAGTGATGTGGAGTACCATCTACAGGGGTAGGGAGCAGAGTTGATGGATTCAGGGTTGTGCATCATTGATTGTCATATGAGGCTGGCTCAACAAAACAGTCATACAGGAGAGATGTCTAGCCGGGCAAAGGTATGTTATCTTTTCTTGTAACAAAATAATTGCTACTGCATGAGGGACCCTTAGGGTAAGTGGGTGAAACAAAACCACTGAGGCCGAAGCCTGCACTGCCACAGCAGCTGCAACAACTGCTTGAACACAATGGGGTAAGGACCATGCCACTGGATCTAACTGTGATGAATAATAAGCAATGGGACGTTGCTTATCCCCATGTTGTTGCATCAGGACTGATGTCATATAGCCGTGCTTACAGTCTACAGTTTGAAAAAAGCGCTTGTGATAATTTGGTAACCCCAAGACAAAAGAAGATGCTATTAACTGTTTTAAATTACAAAAGGCTAAATCTGCCTCCGGTGTCCAAATCACTGGGTCCTGTGCTGCCATAGGCTTTTTGTATATGAGGTCAGACTTCCAAAGCATAGTTTGGAATCCAACTTCGACAGAAGTTAGTCGTACCCAAAAAGGACATCATTTCCTTTTTGGTAATGGGTTTTGGAGCCTGCAAAATAGCTATTTTTCTGTCCTCATCCAAGGTTCTACCTCCATCAAATATTATATAGCCCAAATATCGGACCTGTTCTTTCCAGAGTTGCAATTTTTCCTTGTTCACCTTGTGTCTCTCAGCAGCTAAAAATCATAGCAATGCTAGCGTGTCTTCTTGGCAAGCTTGTAAAGTGGGAGCTGCTAATAAGATATCATCTACATAAAGCAGGATTTGACTATTTTTCGGTGGGCTAAATATTGCTAAGTTACTTGACATCTCTTGTGAGAATATCATGGAGCTCTCATAATAACCCTGTGGTAGTCAAGTGTATGTGTATCTTTTACCCTGATACGTAAATGCAAACCTGAATCTACTGTCCGGATGTATCGGAGTTGAGAAAAATGCATTACTAATATCTACTACAGAAAAATATTTCTGATGGGGTTTTAACACATTTAAGAGTGTGTGTGGATCAGGTACCATAGGTGCCCTAGGTATTACTGCCTCATTTACAGCCTGCATGTCTTGAACCATGCGCCACTCTCCATTTGCTTTTTTAACTGGGAACAAAGGTGTGTTACATGGAGAATCAGGAGATTCAATTAACACATCACCTTTGAGGAGTGCAGCTATAATGGGCTTTATCCCTGCCTCTGCATCTTTTCTCAATGGGTATTGACATTTTTGAGGTCTAAATGTTGATTTTGGAGTAATCACCACTGGTCCTGCCGTGCGAATAAGGCCTACATCTGATTACCACAGTTTGTCTGAAATACCTTTCAGAGCATTCTCTTCCTCCTTTAACAGGAGTATTTGTCAAGTATTTTTGCGAAAATGTAGGTGTACTGCTGGCTTAGTTTGAGTTACCCAGTTAAATATTTGTACCTGCACTCCCTGCTCTGAAAGTTCCTCCCTGGTCTGTTTTTCCCATCTGGTAATATTCCTGCCCAACTCTACCCATTTTGTGTTTCTGTCTTTAGTGAGGCTCACATGTGGTAGGAGGTCAGATTTGTAAAGTGCTGTTATTTCTTTAGGCAGAGAGCAGCTGGCTATGCTATTTCCCATTGTGTCCCAGTATAGGTTACGTAACACTAGCCTTGCTGTGAAATATTTAAACAGCTTGTCTCTGTAGTCTTCATCTGGCCCTGGTATGTCACGAAAATACAGGGTGAAGTGCAGTAATGGCTGCTTCTTAATATCTAATGAGGGAAATTTACTAATGGCCAAATCCATTAATTCTTTGGTTACAGTCCCTGGGCCAGTACTAACCAGGTCCTGACTGTACCAGTAAAACATCTCACCTCTTGGCTGCACTACACAGATATCATGCACTTCACAGATGTCAGTCTGTCGTTGTGCTTGCATCCCTTGCATAGTCGGAACCACCGCTATGCCAAATAACTGCATCAAGTCTCTGCCTAGGAGATTTATTGGGCATTTTGCAGACACTACAATTTTACTTCTCTGTGTCAACCCTGTTACAGGATCTGTGATCATAATTTTGTGTGAGAGAGGCTCCCGGTATAGCTGCCCATTTGCAGCCTTAACAAATATGTAATCCAAAGACCGTGTACACTCCGGTAACTCGTAGGGATGTATCAGGGTCCGTGAAGCCCCAGAATCACACAAAAATCTAACCTCTCTTCCTTCCACCAAAAGGGTGACTTCTGGCTTGATATCTGCTAAAAAGAGTTCCAAGCACAGAAGTGCCAAGTCTAATACCTCATCACTTTCACTTTCATTTTCATTGTCATCCCCTCCACCATCCTGTGCTTCCTCTATTTTTACTTCTACATTACCATTTATCCTGTTTTGTATTGTAACCCTTCCCTGTGCTTCCTGACTACCATATAGTCAGTTGTCACCTTTTCAATCCCTTGCCATGTGACCTTTTTTCCCGCATTTAAAACATTCTCCCCTCTTTTTACATCCCTCAAAATCTTCTGACCATTGGTCAGACTGCCTACCTTCCCTATGTTTGCCCTTCTTTTCTGGATGCACCACGTATACCTCAGCCCCATCTTCTAAAAAAAAAATTTTCTTTTTTTCTTTGCTTTTAAAAGTGCTCTCAGCATGCCTGCATACTCAAGCAGTGTTTGTATCTGCTTGTGTCTGTCTGTGTGGTGTGTTTGTGTAATGTTTGTACTACTACTATATGCTCCTCTCCCCCTTTCAGAAAGGCATTTTTAACTGTTGTTCATAGGGAGTCTGCTTGATTATCAGGGATTTGCATCCCACAATGATTATTGAAGCACTCTATGAGCCTAGCAAAATAGCTGTCAACTGACTCACCTTCTTGCTGCACACATTGATTAATACAGGTCCAGTCTGCCCGTGGTCGCCACTTTTCAGAAATTCGGTTTGTAAGCCCTGTCATCTGGGCATCTAATCCTACACTGTTATGTGGAAGGGGTCTCCGCTGAGCGTCACGAGGGTTCCAATCACCACAGACCATGTGCCAGTCTGGACCAATAATTTGTCTTACCACTTTCTCTATCTCTTCTGCATTTAGGTTATAGCTTAGCTTCATACCTTGCAGGTCCTCTGAAAATTTTGGAAAGTTGACCCTAGGGTGAGGAATACCCTCAGTGGCCTTCTGAATATCTTTAGGACTCCAGAGTCTATATACTAATAAAATAGGGTCTTGGTTATCCTGACCTGCTCTGGGATTAGGTACCTCAATAAGAGGACAGAGTTCTTCTTCCCCACTAGTCGTGGCCTGGATTTCACTAAACAATCGCCAGACTTTGAGATTTTTATCATCATCATCATCATCTGTGGTTTTTGTTTTGGACCTAGTCCCTGTTGGACCCCTAACTTTTACTAGCTTTATTTTTACAGAGTTCTCACCTCCTGTAACTACAGGACATAGAGGCGGCACTCTGTGTTGATTACTTGCCCCGTATGCTGGTGGGGGGGGGGTGCTGAAACTAGTACTAGGTGGTTATCCTCTTTATCTAAAAACATTGTTTTAGAGTTTTTTTTCTTTCTGGTCTCTTCGATTTGCTTCCTCCAGCCATCTATGTGCCTGGGGAATTCCTAATTGTCGCTGTTTTTTAACTTGCCCCTTGGAGTCTGCTTTTAATTGCTTTATCAATTTGAGAAGTGAAGATTTATCTAATTTTCCATCAAAATCATACTTAGTTACCCATTTTGAAAAATGTCTAACATTATCTGCGGGCTATACCTGCATGTATTTACCATCTTCTGTTAATGGTGGGTCTTTTGATGTTTTTGCACCACAGTTATAATTACCCATTTGCTCACTATGTAGGTACCTTTAGTAATTTTATCTATTTCCTTCAATTTTTACGTGTACCACGGATTTTGTTATAGTATCTTCAGAATGACTGTCTAACCTCCTTCTATCCTGTTCACCTGTCTATAACAGAACTACAGTTTTTCTCTGTCCCCGACTGAATAAAATACAACCTAACAAATAAATAGTTTCCTGTCCCTGACTGAATAAAAAATACAGTCTAACAGAAATAAATGCAGTTTTCCTGTCCCTGACTGAATGAAATACAGTCTAACAGAAATAAATGCAGTTTCCTGTCCCTGACTGAATGAAATACAGTTTAACAGAAATAAATGCAGTTTCCCTGTCCCTGACTGAATAAAAATACAGTCCAACAGAAATAAATGCACTTGCCTGTCCCTGACTGAATAAAACAGAATAGCAAAACCCACCTTACCTGAGCCTACGTGATTGACCACTGATTCGCGGATACCTGTCCTTCAGTCGCAGATCAGAAGGTGACTGGCCTCTTTTGATGACAATTCAATCAGAGGTCTTTATATTGCAGAAGAACTGATTTGGTTTCTTCCCCATACGGTTTCAGCCACCTGGCCGTCTGATCCGAGGTGAAGAGAGGGCTCCGGCTCGAAGGACCAATCTGTTAAAGAAAATACAAAGATCAATTCACGTTATGTTCAGCAAGGCATTCTTTATTACTTGCAGCAAGGAGACAAAGCATGTAGGTACAAGGTTTGTCGGATTTTCAATAGCTCAGCCTGCTGTTTTTATACAGTTCTTTGCACGTACACAGCAGGTGCTTATCAGATAATTGCTGACTTACAAAAACATCTCCCAGAATTTAGCTTGACCATAGGGCTTGCCCTGTCAAACCCAGTTTCTGAGTAATGGTCCTGTAACTGTCTCTTCCTAACAGAACATTTATCTGTTGCTAGTGTTAGATCCCCATCTCAACATTCCACAGCAAGAACAACAGACTTTTAGGCGTCAACAGCTTTTACAGAGATCACCAGTATTTACACATTTTACATAGAATAAATGTATTAACTCTTAACCCTTTAAGTGCAGAATTGTACACTATACAATTTGTACATTTCTCTAACAATTTGCATTAATAATTTTCTTAAATGAGTCAATGTAATAATTAATCATGTGCGTTTTAGTGAGTTTAGTTATGTTATATTGCATACTGATACATATGTGGCATGACAAATTGTGTCTATCTGTTATTTAAAATGTTTTTGTAAATCAAATTAATTTATGGATATTAGAGTTAGTAATTCTTTTCAATTTGCAGAGGAATTTGGACTTATCCAATCTGAGATTGTTTTAGATATTTATGCTTTTATATATGTTTCTATATCAGGAACTTTTAATCCTCCCTATTTCCATGGTCTGATATGATGTATTCTGTTCTGTTATGTTCTGTATACTATTCTGTTTCTTTTGGGAAACCATAATAATTTTATTAGGCATGAATTTATTTCTTTAAGTATATTAATTTCTGGTAACAGTTGTATTGCCAAGGCTATATATAGGATCTTGGGCAGTAAAACCATTTTTATTAACTGTAGTCTGTCTTCAAATGTTAACATTTTTTTTCCAATTTTCCACAGAGATTTTAATTGTATTGATGATATTATTGCAGTTTTTTTAGACTAATTCATTATTATCCTTGCATAATTCAATTCCTAGATATTTTAAGGTAGATTCTTGTTTCCATATGATGTGATCCTCTTAGTCAACAGTTTTTTTTTATTTAAAAATAAAAAAATTGATTTTGATTTATTGAAATGGAGTCCTGAAGTCTTGTGAAATTTGTCAATTAATATATCTAATTCTTCTAATGTCTCTTTTGTATTAGATAATGTTAGTAACATGTCATCAGCAAATAGCATTACTTTAGAATTGTATTGTTCATAAACATCTATTCCTTTGATTTTTATATTGTTACAAATTAAATCTTCCAATATTTCAATAGCCAGAGCAAATAGAATCAGTGACATGGGACATCCTTGTTTAGTGCCTTTTGTTATATGTATAGATTCAGTGGTAAAAGGACCTAACTTGACATATACTAAATTATTTCTATATATATTCTTTAGGAGATGAACAAAGGAAGCAGGAAATTCAAATAGCATTAGGATTTTGAATAAATACTCCCGATTTAGGGAATCAAAGGCTTTCTGTATATCTAAGCCAATTATGAGTGTTTCTTTATTTTCTTTATTAACATAATCTATAAGAGAAATGATCCTTTTAATATTGTCATGTGTGTGTCTATGATATATAAATCCAGTTTGATCATTATTTATTGTTTTGGATAGTGGTATTTTCATTCTGTTAGCTAATATTGGTATAAATATCTTATAGTCATTATTTAATAATGATATAGGTCTATATAAGGTGCAGAGGTTTGGGGATTTGTTTTCCTTTAGGATTTGTGAGATTAAGGAATACCTCCAAGAGGGTGGTATTAAAGATTGTGACTGAATTTCTAATAGAGCTTTATGGAAGAGTGATAGTATCTTTGAAGGAAAACGTTTATATGTTTCCATAATTAAGCCATCTATACCTGGAGCTTTTTTATTTTACCCTCTTTTATTTTATCTGTAATTTCTTTGTAGGATAAGGGTGCTTTCAGATCTAGTTTTAATGTTTCCATTTTTTTCATATTAGAAAATTTTTCATTTAGATTTAATTGATCAATATGTATATTTTCTTTTTGGAAATGTTCCATATAGTGATTTCTATAGGCATCAAGAATGTTACTTATATCCGAGACATTTTCCCTTTCTTTTTATGGAAGATACTTTTAATGTTGTTAGCTTTTGATTGTATTTTGATTCTTGTGGATAAATTGTGTAGATATTTGGGAGAAGTTTTATATATATTGTTTAATACTTCTATTTTCTTTTTCATCTCCAAATGATTTTGATTTTTTTCAACTTTTACTGACAAAAGTTTGGATTGTAGATCTAATAATTCAGAATCCCATTCCCTGATTTTTTTATATCAAGTTAGGGTTTTACCATATATGTAACCTTTAAATGAGTCCTATTTCATTATTTTATTTATCTCTGTGGTGGAATTAATATCTAAGAAGAACTGTAATTCAGATAATAATCAGGGTTTGAACTCTTTAATTTTAGTTATATATGTTGACATTCTGGAGTTAGACTGTGGTGGTCGTGCTGCGGTAGCATTGTCGCCTCACAGTAAGACATTGTCCTGTTCGATTCTCAGCTAGAGCGTCTTTAGTGTGGAGACATGCGTGAATGGGTGTACCTTCGTTGAAGGTTGGGCGTCAGGGCCAGCAACTCGGCACGTAAAAATCTACTGCCAATCATTAGCTGACCGGAGTTCCACTGTGGCGACCCCTAACTGGGAAAAGCCAAAAGACAAAACATGTTGAAATTTTTATTATTAGCTCCTTCCAAACATGTTTATATAGTCCACAGACTTTAAATTATGAGACCCTTCTATTTTCTTATTTGTTATAAGTATATTTTCATCCTTACATACACACATATCAGTACTTCAAGCACGGGCAAAAATGCCCATCCAGTTTTTCCAGAATACCATTCATTAGTTCATGTGGTGTGTTTCCAGGCTGTTCTTAAACTATCCAAACCAATATTTGTCCTGTTCCATTTTACCAGCCTGTTCCATGCAGTGGCCACTCTGCCAGTGAACCACTCAACACACCTTCCATTCCCACAGATATTTCCACAAAGGAGATCTGATGACTCTCTAGCACTTCCTGGCAACCCTAAACACCCCTAGAATCAGCTATCCCCATATGCCTAACATGTCCGAGCAAGCTCACCTCCCAGACTATTGCAAAGGGCACTGCACAAGACCAAGTGCTCTTAGCCTTTCACAATAATTCAGACTTCCATTCTTATGTAAGTCCTTAATGTGTTTGGACCAAAATACATTTTAAATATAAAATTGTGCTTATTATTTATTTATTTATTTTTTATCAAGAATCAACTTAATAAGCTAGACCATTGATATGTGTACATGTGGTTTAAAACTGCCCCCATATATATATATATATATATATATATATATATATATATATATATATATATTATTTTTTTAACCAAAAGCTTCATTGCTGAGAATCATCTCGGAGGTTCCTCAGGGCTTTTAAGCATTATCGTCACTCTGTCTCCGTTACCATAGCAATCTGGGAGCATCTGTTTCTGTTAGTGTGTCTGTGTACTGCATACCAGAAGTTTCCAATACACCTGAAGCAAAACTTCACTTCACTGCAACTTCATGCCTAAATTCCCTCCCTTTCAGTGAGGCAGAAGCCAGGAAAAGAACAGAGAGCAAACAGATAAAAAAAAAAAAACTCCCACAAGCCGCCACAACAAGAGATAACATATTCTTCCAGCCTTCCTACATCATGAATGTTTGACATGTTAAATGGCTGACACACAAATGTTGTTGTTGTTGTTGCTGTGTCTTTCGGCTTTTCCCGGTTAGGGGTGCCACAGCGGGACTCTGGTCCGCTAATGATTGGTAGTTGATTTTTACTTGCCAAGTTACCAGCCCTGACGCACAACCTTCAACGAAGGTACGCCCATTCATGCATGTCTCCACGCAGAAGACACTCTAGCTGAGAATCGAACCGGACAGTGTTGACACACAAATGATGGCCCAAAAAATACCAAACATTCATTTCACTGACAGCACACATGCCTGCAAAATGAAAAATCGAAAAAAGGGATCAAATTTCCTTTTCCAATCTACAAATCCTAACCCTACAAAACTTTCAGATTAAATTTGTCTGAATACTGGTGGTGTACAAAAAGGATTTTTCTAAGTTAAGCTGTAGAACTAGGGTTAGGGGCATGGGCATATGAGTTATGGTTAGGGTTAGGTTATATTACTAAGAGCATGGGGACTTGATGCTCCTTACCTTAGAAAAACCCTTTCCATAAGGACACTCAGCATGCACACATTCACATAGATATATAACACTACATCTAGCCCATTACCTAAACCTTACTGTAACCATAACTTGTAAACACTTGCACATACCCTAAATCTGTCCATTACCTACACCTTACTTTAGCCCTAACCTGTGAACACTCGCACATGCATTCAACCTATCCTGTTATTAACCTTTCCTCTAACCCTAACACACACTCATGCATACACTGAACCTACCTCCTTTATCTACACTTCCAATAACCCTAAGACACACACAGACACACACATACACACACACACACACACACACACACACACACTCCCACACCTACCACATATCTACATATCTTAACCAGCAAAACACAGTCGGTCAAACAAGCAATCACACAAATTACACTGCACCGCACTGCACTACACTTTGTCAACCAATGTAGAGTTCAACAAAATGCAATCATAAATATATATATATATATATATATATATATATATATATATGTAAATGCATATATATATATATATATATATATATATATATATATATATAAATATATATATAGGTCTACTTCACTTGACTTAAAACTCATTTGACCGACACCCAATTGACCCATATTTCCTTTGACTGACAACCCATTTACCGACATGCAAGACATAGACTTGTTGTGGGTTTTCCTTCACCTGTGACTTATTTGTGATAACAAGAATTACTATAACTTATAGTGCTGACTGTTAGATTTCTGATAGTCATGTAGAAAGTAGTGTTGTAGTGTATCTAAATGTGGCTTTTTCTATTTGCATTTTTATGGGACGTATCTAAAGTAATTTGGCGAATGTTTTGTGCGTTCCCAGCAGTAGTGGCAGTGTGTAGAGTACGGTATGGCAAGCTAAGGGTATATGCCCTTTCCCCACTGTAGTACGATCCTGGAGTTAGTATATATATATAATTGTGTGTGTGTGTGTGTGTGTGTGTGTGTGTGTGTGTGTGTGTGGAGGGGTCTGGAGGGCTTAACCCCCCCCCACCTACTTTCGTTGTACATTGTCCCATTTCTGTTAAGAGGGTTAGTAAGTAGTTTTTAATTTCTGGAAAGGGTTAGTTATTAATGTTCTAAGTGAAGTGTGCTTGCCTATGGTTTAAGATTTTATGTTGAAATTCAGCATTGTAAGCTGCCAGTGAAATGGGAGTCAGGCAAATGAGTTGTCAGTCAAATGGAATTAAGGTCAATTGGGTGTCGGCCAAATGGGCGTCAGTCAAATGAGTTTTCGGTCAAGTGAAGTAGACCCATATATATATATATATATATATATATATATGGGTCTACTTCTTTTGACCTAACTTTCATTTGCCTGACGCTCATTTGCCTGACCCCATTTGACTGAAATTTCATTTGCCTGACACTTCATTTGCCTGACACTTCATTTGACCGACAAGTATTATTAGCAAGAAAATGGAATATGCCCCCTTCCCCACTGCAGTGCGACCCTGGAGTTAGAATATATAGTTAGGGGTGTGGAAGCCCCCACTTCATTTCATATGATATTGTTAACTTTTGATGTAATATTGCTTAGTAACAGAAAAGTAAGTGGGGGGCATAGCCCCCCACACCAACTGTTGTGGGGGGCTGTGCCCCCCACCCCTCCCCTAACTATATATTCTAACTCCAGGGTCGCACTGCAGTGGGGAAGGGGGCATATTCCATTTTCTTGCTAATAATACTTGTCGGGCAAATGAAGTGTCAGGCAAATGAAATTTCAGTCATTTGGCTTCAGGCAAATGAGTGTCAGGCAAATGAAAGTTAGGTCAAAAGAAGTAGACCCATATAGATAGATATATATATATATACACACATACACACACACACACACACACACACACACATATATATATATATATATATATATATATACACACACACACACACACACATATATATATATATATATATATATATATATATATATATATATATATATATATATATATACTATATATTTGTTATTTGTTTACCAGGAAAGTCCGACTGGGCATGGATCCCATTTTCAGGAGAGACCTGGGGATAAAAGCTCCACAAAGGTTAGTACAGCGAATACAGTAAATACAATATACATGTTAATAAAGTACAGTACAGAGTGAAAAGTTAATAAAGTACAGTTTCAAGGCCAAAAAAGAGCAAAATGTAAATTTACTATAAGGAGCACAGTGTGTTAAAATGAACAATACAGTTGAAAGGACATTTTGTTCAGTCATTTGGTTACATTCATCAGTGGCTAGTACAGTAAACACACATTGATTGCTTAACAGTAGATAGAATAGAAAGGAGTTGTTGTTGTAAGCTTTCATAGAAGATTAAGGTATGATATGATCTAATTAAGTGAAGCTACCCAGGGTCAGAACAATTGCATAACCAAGAACTATGTAAATGGGACCAGAGGAGCTTTTTGAAGTTATATTTGTTTTCTGTGGTCCTAATATCTACAGGGATGGTATTCCATGCTATTGCAACAGAAATGGAAAACAAGGAGCCCTCTGAGCTATTGCTGCTTTTGCCTATGTCAGCCAGTGCTTTATTGGTGGATCTTAATAGGCATTTGTTAGAGTAGATATTCAGTAGACCTTGAAGAGCAGGAACACTATTGGGATAATATAGAATTTGGTGGGCTATTGTAAGCTGGTTATATGTGAGCAGGTTGGGTAATTCTAGCCAGGATAGTTGTTTGATTGCTATGCAGTGATGTGTCCCGAAGGGTGAGTCAGTAGCAAACTTAGATATTTTATTGTAGCAGGAGTTTAGTTTGTTAAAGTCTGTTTTGTTTAGGTTGCTGAGTATGGGGGAAGCATAGAGGAGTGTGGATAGTAGGTGGGTTCTTGTGATGGTGGTTTTACTGTCATTGGTCAGGTACTTTTTGCATCTATATAGGGTTTCAAGTTTTATATGTACGTTCTTTATTGTCTGTGTAATGTGCATATCGAATTTGATGTTGTGATGTATGATAACCCCTTGAAGTTTGGTGTGTTGGATAGGTGTGATAGTGATGTTATTGCCTGAGAATATTGTGAATGGTGGTATGGGGTCTAAGGCTCTATTGGGATAGACTATCATTAGCTGTGTTTTATTGGGGTTAAGTATTAGTTGAGAGCTGGCTAACCAGGCTTCAACAGCAGTAAAAGACTCTTGTGTAAATTCCTGGAGTTGAGGGAGTGATGGGGCAGAGCAGATTAGAGTGGAGTCATTGGCGTACTGGAATAGAGTGGCATGCTGGGTAGCTTTGTGGAACTAGTTAGTGAATATGTTGATAAGAAAAGGTCCAAGAGTGGATCCTTGGGGGACCCCCAGGGTGACAGGTAGGACAGGAGGTAAGAAGTTTTGCCATTTTACTGCTTTTTGGCAGTTGGTGAGATAGTCTTGAAACCACGCTAGGGTGGACTGACTGAGATTAAGATCAGATAGAGCAGAAAGAAGTTTGGGATGGGAGACAGTATCAAAGGCCTTGGTCTAGGAATACAGTGGATACTAGGTTATCATTGTTTCAATGTTGGTTTACTGTGTTGGTAAAGCTAATAAGGGCTGTGGTAGTACTGTGATTAGGGTGGAATCTGTGCTGGGTGTCGGTTAGCAGTTTATTAGTGAGGTGATAGTGCATTATTTGGGAATGTATACATTTTTCGAGGATTTTAGATAAGGGGATAGAATGGCAATTGGACAGTAATTAGATAGTTCCACAGAATTACCTCCTTTGTGGAGTGGTATTATATGCAAAATTTTCCACAGAGAAGGAAGGCATTGTTCTGATAAAGAGTGGTTAATAAGTATGAAGACTGGGTAAGAGATGGTTTGGCTGTGATCTTTAGATATTTTGCAAGTAATTTGTTGGCAGCCAGGGTTGTGGGTTTAAGCCTATTTAGGTATTTATATTTTGTGGTATTTGGGACAGGCTGTAAGAAGAAGAGGTTTTGGTATGGAAGATAGGTTTGGATGTGAAGTGGGAGAACTATTATTGGTGAGGGCTAGGATGGATTTGGTGAAGTGTTTGTTGAATTGGGTGTCAATATAATTGATGGTGGTGTTAGTGTTAAGGGGTGGAGTACTGGTCTTTCCTGGTTGTAGGATTTTATTAATGGCAACCCCAGAATTTTTGTGAGTTATTTTTGTGCTTGGTTTGAATGCCTATATAGTGGTTCCTTTTCTCTGTCCTAATCAGTTTTTTGGCTTTGTTCCTTAGTTCCTGTTATGCCTATTAGTTTGAGTTTTATTTTGGTGCATGAGTCCCATGCTTTATCTCTTTGTTTTAGTAGTAGATGGGTATCTCTGTTCAGTAAAAGGGCATAGATGGATTTAGTTCTGACAGTTCTGATAGGGGCAAGATGATTTAGAATGTTTAGAAAAGTGTTATTGAAGTAGTCTACGGAACTTTCCAGGGGGAGATATGAAAGTGGTCTCCAGTTGCATCGATTAAGTGCAGATATGAAGTCATGGGTTTTGAAAGTCTTTGTATACGGTATTTTTTAGTGGGTGGAGGATTTTAATGGATTCACTTGGTGTCTAATTATAAAGGTGGGAAGGTGGTCACTGAGAGTATCTAAGAAGGAGACTAAGAGGTATGCTTGAGATGGCCTATTAGTAAAGATCCCGTCTAGGATGGGCTCCTTTCTGATGCTTTATCTACACATCTTGTGGTTTTGACTAGTTGAGTGAAACTGTGTAGGTTAATGTGGTTAGTGGGGTGGAGCGAGTTATTTCTTGGGGAAATTTTTGGGATGTCCAATCTAGAATGGATTCTACTGTAATGTTATTGCTGGGGGTATATAGGTGCCAATTAAATGTAAGTGTTTTTTTGAATTGATTTTCAGCTTAGTGAAAATAGTTTATGCATTATTGAGCTTGGGTTGTTCACTGGCTAACAATTCAATGGTCAGGTTGTTTTTGAAGAGGAGAGCAATGCCTCCACCTCTTTTGGATATTATGTCTTGTCTAAAAACATTGTAACCAGGTGGAACAAAGTCATTATTATTGTTTAGTGGTTTTAGCCAGGTCTCTGTGAGAAGGACTATGTCAGGGGAGTAGAGGGCCAGGGTAGAGTGTAGCTCTGGGATTTTGTTCAGTATGCATTTTATGTTTATGTTGAGTATAAGGAGATCTGTTGATTTCATGGGGGAGGTTAGATTTGTCAGGTAGCATGGTGGGGTTATTATTGTTTGTAGGGTCAGGGTTTGGGTGCATGTCTCCACTAAGTATGATTCGTGATGCTATTTGGATTATAGCTTTTAGGCATTTGATTACAGATGTGTTATATTTTGAGGAAATGTGGTTGTTTAGTTGGTGTGGGGTTACTTTGAATGTGACAAGATCAAGATTTGAGAGGCTGTAGATAGAAAGAGATATTACTGAGAACGCTGGTTTGTCTTCTGAATGGGTAGGGCAGGCAGGGGATTTAGTATGAAATTTTGACTTGGTAGTGTAGTGGTAAGAGGATAAGTGTGAGGTAATGGCAAGGCTTATTATTAATGTAAAGGTTAGGGACCATATTCTGCGCAGAGGAAGTGTTGCTGTATTGTAAAGGTTTAGTAGGTATCTGTACAGGAGCGAGTAGGGACTTAGGTGTGGCTATACTTTATGTAGGTTGTGGTTAGAATTGGGGGATTAGGTAGGGGGCATTAGACTGAAGAGATCGTACAATTTGGGTATTGTGTGCGTGAGATGATGTGAAGTGAAGGTAGATGGTGATGTGGATTGAAGAGAGTAAGAAGAGGAGTGCCTATATAGAAATGTAGTTGGTGTGATAGACAGGCTTAGGGGAGTGGCTAGTTAGGTATTAAGGTCAGGAGCCTGGGGGTGTTTGGGAATGGGGGTAGGGTAGGGGAGTGGAGTAAGCCCGAGCATAGCGAAGAGTGAACGGAATGAGAAAAGCAAAATTCCAGGTATGTGCAAGT